>NC_090324.1:173043142-173134951 GCF_040869045.1 Eurosta solidaginis
TCTGGAGCGATTTATATGACCACATTAAACCTTCAAGGCCATCCCTCCCTCTCCACCCCCTAGTTCCATAAGGAGCTTGGGGTCGCCAAAGCTTCGCCTGTTAATGAAACAGGATTCGCCGCAGGTAGGTGGGGATGACAATTGGGTTGGAGAAGTTATATATTGCGCTGGCAACGCCTTGAGAGGGTTGCGCTACACAACCCCTTGAATCCCAATCCTGGTTCGGTCGTGCGATTCATTGTTTGTGCTTGCTATTTCGTTGTTTCCTTCGCTCTGCTTTTCTCCACGGATGCTTCTTATGTTAAATTTTATACTTCCAATAAAGGCATTTGCAAATTATTGTCTGAGACACCCAAAGCGATTTGATCTCTCAACATTTCGCTCTCCCTTTCCCCGAATTCACAATTTTTTACTAACCGTTTTATGTCCATTAAACATTAATCGAAAAGTTCCCCATCTTTTTGCTTGCGTTGGTAAAATATAAAGCGCTCATATACGGCATTCTTTTTCGGTTCACAAAAATCTGCAAAGGTTTTTGTTACCGCTTGATAAATTGCTTGTTCTGCATTTGTCAAGTGAAGCGTATTATACACCTCAACACCCCGCTCACCAATTATATTCAAGAAAACATTAATTTTAACAGCATCTGGTTTGTATTTAATTCTGCTGCTTGCATATATATGTCAAAATTTCTTTAAATCTTCGCAAGTTTTCTGATAAATTCCCATCAATTTGCAAAGGCTCGGGCTTTCTTACGAAGTCACCAATTTTTGTAGCAATCGTGTTTTCTGGCAATGAATTGTATTCAAGTGTCAAGGCTGAGTTGCCGAATTCTTCGGCCATGTGTTTATGGAAAGAAGTTTCACGCTCTTGTTTTTTCACTTCATTTTCGTTTTTAATCACTTTTGCAGTTACCTTTGTTGCAGCTTCACAATTTTTTAATTATTCAACTGCAATTTTCTTTACGGTCAAATCAATTAATTTTTCTGTCCGCTTTTATTTTTGGACTCTTTATTTCTCTTGATCTTAATTTCATTTTATTTCAATAATTCAGTTACTAGTTTGTCCGCAACGCCATGATATCTTCTCTTTTAGCTTATGATTTCAACTGTCCTTATTTAGTAATGTTCATAGTGGTGATACAAAGTATGCTTATCGATAACTACCAAGTATTATCGATGCTACAATATACATCTAATTTTTTGTTATTGTATACAGCTTTTATTAGGCCCACATTCTCTTCTAATGCGCTGATGGTTTGTGTGGATGGTTCATCTGCCTTTGAAATCATGTGTGCTGCTACTGCAGAGAGATGAGTTTGTTTGTTTTTTGTGTGCTTCTCATGCTCTTTAAATCTTACAGAGATTTGTCTTTTTGTTGGTCCTATGTATTTTTGCATCGCAGCCAGTACAGCTGATTTGATAAATACCGATGCGTTCGTAGATGGTGTAAACTATTTTTATGTTATGTTTACCAAATATTTTAACCAAGTTGTTGGTGATTGTCGGAAAATATGTGTAAGGTATGCGCGTTATTTTATTTGTTTTAATTTCATTATTTTGTATGAAAAGGGTTGTCATATTATTTTTGTGATGGAAGTTCGAATGTTTTTTTATCAATTTATCGATACGATTTTTTTCATAGCCATTTATCGCTGCTAACTCAACAATTTTTTAACATTAACTTTTGAAGCCTATCATGTCGTACGCGTCACTGTATCGTACATTTATGCCGCGTAGCCATACCACAAGGTTTGGGGAAATCGAGCGATAACGTAGCATCGTTCAAGTATGAATGCAGATATTCGAATTTGTGTGTTTGTGTGGTTAAGTGATTGCAAGTAACGAAAAAAAATTTACCTCTTTTGGTTAGTGTTTCGAAAGACCAACGGAAAACTTGAAAGCGTGAAATAATTTAAAAGAAAAAATGAGTCAACCTACTGAAAAATGTAAAACTTTATTAAAAGAAAAAGAAACGGAAAAACTAAAGCATAGTAGCGGGATATTTGCACAAAAACAAAACTAACAGTTAAATTATTACTGTATGGGAAAATCTACAGACTCCGAAGTTACCAGACCGTCTTCAACGAACACTATTGTTGGAGGCGGTGGTGGAACAGAATTATCCTTAGCATCTACCACATCTTAAACGGCTACAGCGCCAACAAATGATGGAGTTGTTTCAAAAAATTGTGATGTTTGTGGATATACAACAGAGCCTAGTTATATAATGGCGCCACCACCATCTCACCCTAAGACTATGGATAGCAATAGTGAGCAAACAAGTATAGGGTGTGGTTCGTCATCTCCATCGTGTTTAATGCCATTATCGTCAATTAGAATAACCCACTCAACAGCAACAACTGTAGCTGCAGTTTCCTCCACTAGCTCGTCATCAATACACGCTAACTCTTCAATGGGTACGGGACGTATAATCGAAGGCTCATCATCATTATCTGGTAATAATGCAGTTAGCACCACCTCACATGCAGCTTCGAAATCGGCATCTGGTAGTACTTTGAAGAGCTCAGATCTCAGTTAATTTCTGAGCAAGCGCGATTATGAAAATCTACAAAGTATTGTCAAGAGTAACGCTATGTCGCAGCCTGCGCGCTTAACTTCATCGCCGATCGGAGGCCAAACGCTAGTACAACAATTACTTCAGTGCGTTTTTAACACATTAAGTAACAATGGTGGCTCATTGGCAGCATCTTCTGCTGCGCATAACTCTATTCCAACAACAACTCCGCCTGCAAGCTATCAGAATATACGTGCATCAACAACTACCACCTACACCACCACCTCACAGCAAGCAACAGCAGCAAATGATAATGCTGCATCTACATCTGCATTGCTCGAACAGTTACCTATTAAATCAATTTCGAACCTCGCTTCGAGTCATATAAAACAGCGGCTATAAAGGGTATACCAATCACTAAGAATGGCGACGTCGCTACAGGTAGTGAAAGCGCCAACAACAGCTTCACCAATACCGCTACTATAGTGGAAGCTGCATGCCCAGATCTTATCGCCGCTAAGCTAACATCATGCCCTTGCACACGTCTCAGTGGGGTCTCGGCAAACGATAAAAATACTTGCAATAATATAAATGATGGCGCTATCGCTCCACCACAGCATTTGGTAAGCAGTCCGACGCTGCAGAATATAGTTACAGGAGGCAGCACCTCCTCACACACTGCTGCTATTCTACACAAAACTGATAACAATCCAATAACACGCTCGAAGCATCGTGGTAGTAGCCATCATTACCATCACCACCATCATCATCATCACCACCACCATCGACACCAGCAACATCAACAGCAGCAGAACCTACAACAACAACATAATACGCTTTCGACCACTTTGGGTAATAAGGCTACCCCCAGTGCTTTGGCACGTCCCATTCCAGTGACAAAAACACAACAAAGCTGTTTGGATGATAGTGGTTTGGGCGCTGACGCTGATAGCAGCACGACAAACGCAACCATGTTTGTTACTGCAACAGCACTCACATCAGCAATCGCGGCAGCAGCAACAGCACAAACTCTACCAGCTTCAACTACATCGGCCGCCACTTAAAGCAGCGGTGCTCTAGATGATTTTGGTGTTGCTGTCTCAGATTCACGCACTCTCGCTGAAGCATCGCGCAAACTAACACAGACGCTACGTAAAATTTCCAAAGAAGTTATTACCAAGAAGATTGATTTATCTGGTGGTGGTGAGGAGAATTCTCGTAAAGGAAGCGTCTCAGGTGCTTTAATTGAGTCTATGAAGAATCATGGTAAAGGCATATACTCAAGTACATCCTCAGGCACATTAAATCCAGCTTTACCAGATCCTTATGGCCGTCCAAAACGAGATATCTCTACAGTTATACATATTGTATTAATGACTGGTGGCAACGGCGCGCACCCACGTATTTGTTATAGAATGGTTAGGCGAGAAAAAAGGGAAGAAATAAAACACCAAAAATGACAAAGTGATAGCTTATTTTTAATAAACAATTAGAATAAAACAACAAATGTTAAGGAAAGAATTAAAAATTGTTGTGGAAAAATTATATTTAGTATATTATGAAAAGTGGTACTTACGTGGAAATCTGTGTTTCCTTGACGGCTGCTGAATTCAAAGGGATCGAGCCTTTTTCCAACAAAAACCGATGGACCCACGATACGGCACCTTCGTTGGGTTTCCGGGCAACAAAGTTGCTATTCCGAGATCTCACAGCGGTAAAGCATAAATATGCATACGTACTATCACTCACATATACCTGTGTGCTAGTGACTACAAACATGTGTGGCTGGTAGTTAATTATGTTAAGAGAGAGGGGGGGGGGGGGGGGGGGCGCAGATATATTTAGGTCTGTGACCTAAATATACAGGCCCGCTTGCCGTAAGCAACAAAAAAAGAAAAAAAAAAAGGATACCACGTCATCACACGCCCAGTAAAGCGCTGCATTGAAATAAGGCGATGCAGGTGCAGACTGCAAGCATCTGTTTTTGGAATATCTAATTTTCTAATTACGTCAATTTTAAAAGGGTTTGGTTTAATGCCTCCAGCTGTTAAAATATGACCAAGAAACGGAGTCTCTTTTAGCATAAAACAACATTTGTCCGGCTGTATTTTTAAATTGTGCTCTTGAAAAATTTTCTCTAAGCTATTAGCATGTTCCTCCAAAGAAGTTGAAAAAAATAAGAATATCATCAAGATAAACTACACAGATTTTATTGATATACTCTCCAAGAATTTCATTTATCAAACTTTGAAAGGTTGCAGGCGCGTTCTTAAGCCCAAAAGGCATCCGAACATATTCATATAACCCTGCAGGTGTAACAAAAGCTGTTTTTTCGATGTCATTTTCGGCCATCAGTATTTGGTGATAGCCCTTTGCCAAAACTAAGGTGCTAAAATATTGAGCTTTACCCAGTTTGTCTAAAATACCTTCGATGTTCGGCAAAGGATATTTATCATCGACGGTAAGTTGGTTAAGCCTTCTATAATCTGCAACTATCCTGTAATTTTGTATCCCTGCATTATCCTTCTTTTAAGGTACTACAATAATTGGCGAACTGTATTTGCTTTTACTTTGCCTTATTATTCCTTGTTTTTCCATTGCAAATATTTGTTTTCTAACTTCTTCTTCGTGCTTTGGTGGCAATCTATATATTCTAGAATTAATTTGCTGGTCAGTTACTGTTTCTATTTCATGTGCAACGGAATCAGTGTTTGTTAAAATATCACCTTCTTTATAAATTAACTTCTCAAATGTTTTCAAAAGTTTGCTTATGATAGCTTTTTCTTGACTATTCAAACGGCCTAATTGTATATTTTGCTTGTCATTGACCTCCAAGATATCTACCTGATCTATCAAAGTTTTTGTAAGAAATGGAAGGATTAAGTCATTGCTCAATTTCAATTGTAGATTTGAAATATCAACTGTTTGAACATTTTTGCTAATCCAATCCATGCCCAAAATCATATCAAATGGTTTATCAAAATCCAACATTACCCATTTCATTCTACTATTTTGTGGAGCACTAAACTTCGCAGGACTTGGTGTAATTACCATTTTATTTGGCTTACTGACCATTCCATTTATTGTTCTTAAAATTATTTATTCTTTTGATAATGTGGGTAAGTTAAATTTTTCAAAACTGCATTTCTTTAAAATACTTAGAGTTTATCCAGTGTCAACTAAAGCAATAAATTTTGTATTAAACAATGTTAATTCAATATAAATTTTTGTTAAATCCGAGGCTAATTTAAAAAAAAATTGTCCTCGACATCATTCGATCTTTCATCTACAGTTTGACTCATTGTGTCAACGTCCATTGGTATATTTGAATTTCTTGTTTGCCCTGTTCTATTAGTATTTTGGTTATTATTATTTTGCCTATTATTTGAACTACCCGCATTTCGCCAATGGTTATTCATCTAGTTTGGAAAGCGACTATTGTTCTGATTATAACCAAAATCATTTCTTTGGTCAACACCTGACCTTTGGTTACTTAAATTACTGTCATAAGTGAAATTTTGATTTCTAAATTTGCTCGAGTTAAGCCGATTTAAATTTGCATTATTAAACGGATATTGACCATCTGAAAACTTTTGCTGAATTTGTTGTTGAAAGTTACCTTAAAATTGATTGAACTTTCTACCATTATTTGAGTTATTGTAAGAAAAATTATTGGTATTTTTGTTGTTATTTTTAATTAAAAGATAAGTATTTAAATTATTCTCATCTGTACCTATAAAATCGTTTATCACTTTTTCCACCTTATTTAGGGAAAAAATATTTCTTATGGTATATGCTAAAGTACCAGTGACTAATTGTTTTATTCTTTGGATCAACATTCCAGAAAATATTTCCCTCATAACTAAACCATTTTCATTTAAAGTGCAATATTCTGTTATATCATCAATAATATACTTAACTTTAACACATAAATCTCTAACACTACTCACTCGAAGTGAAGAAATTTCGTCCGTGATCATCATTTGGTCACTTCAAAAAGTGTTCTTTTAATTTTTCTTTGCATAATGTCCAACTTGCTGGTGGGGTCATTTGAATGTAATTTATTGTGGATCCTTAACTCTTAAGGTCGAATATGATTTTGTATGCTAATTCTTGTTCCGAAGCATAGTCCAGAAGAATCCTGTCCACTCCATTAATAAAAGATGGCAACATTTTTGGGTCGCCAGTGAACGGCTGCAAATATTTAACGTCTTTTTGTATTTTTCTTCTCAGGCTTGTTGTATTTAGGTTATTCGTTTGGCTTAAAATCGTGTCAAAACGACTAAACATTGTTCGATAGTCGAGTTAGAGTTGCCGGCTTCATTTTCCATTTTTGAAGTTTTTTTTTTTATAAATAATAACTAGTGAAGTTTCACTCAATTTTTAGATGAATTTAAATGTTGATGATTTTGTTTTTAATAATGCTAGGTTCTTTTCTTAAACGTTTTACGTTGTGTCTGCAGCACTAAAATATTTGTATTTTTTTAATGCCTTTGTTAGCAACGCTTTGTTTAAAACACGACGACTGCGCCAATTAAATCATAAAAAGGTTAACTGCGAGATTTTAAACAAACCTTTATTCCATGAGATCAGCTTCAAAACTATTTTATTATATTAAAGTAAATTGATTATTACCTACAAAAATGTACATCGTATGATTATACATTTAACAAGCATCACGCCATTTAACTGCTTAGTTCCATTGGCATCTGCTTACTCTAATATATTCACTTACGTACTAATTAGTTGTTATTAAAACTGACAAAAATTCATTACATTGTTGTTTTACGTTCTCCCCAACTTTCATTCAATCATTAACATATAAAGACACGTATTAACATGAAATTTAGGGAACGAAACAATAACATGTCAATATTATGTTATTAACATACCTCACTTTCTTTGATATCTCTGTTAACATACATTGTACATACATAAGTCATGTTATAAACATTGCCAATTTTATTTATACATTGTACATAACTCGCGTGGCACCGCCCACTTTTAAAAGAAGGTAATTTAAAAGTTTTGCAAGCTGTAATTTGGAAGTCGTTGAAGATATCATGATGAAATTTCGCAGGAACGTTACTCCTATTACTATATGTATGCTTAATAAATTAGCAAAATAGGAGAACGACCATGCCTAATTAAAAAAAAATTTTTTTTAAAGTCAAATTTTAACAAAAACTTTAATATCTTTACAGTATATAAGTAAATTATGTCAACATACAACTCCAGTAATGATATGGTGCAACAAAATACAAAAATAAAAGAAAATTTCTAAATGGGCGTGGCTCCGCCCTTTTTCATTTAATTTGTCTAGGATACTTTTAATGCCATAAGTCGAACAAAAATTTACCAATCCTTGTGAAATTTGGTAGGGGCTTAGATTCTAGGACTATAATTGTTTTCTGTGTAAAAGGGCGGAATCGGTTGAAGCCACGCCCAGTTTTTATTCACAGTCGACCTTCCGCTCGGCCGTTAACACGATAACTTGAGCAAAAATCGATATATCTTTACTAAACTCAGTTCATGTACTTATCTGAACTCACTTTGTATTGGTGTAGAAAATGGCCGAAATCTGACTATGAACACGCCTTCGATTTAAAAAATGAAAAAAATGCCATAATTATATACCAAATACGAAAAAAGGGATGAAATATGGTAATTGGATTAGTTTATTGACGCAAAATATAACTTTAGAAAAAACTATGTAAAATGTGTGTGACACCTACCATATTAAGTAGAAGAAAATGAAAAAGTTTCGCAGGGCGAAATCAAAAGCCCTTGGAAGCTTTGCAGGAATACTGTTTGTGGTATTACATATATAAATAAATTAGCGGAACCCGACAGATGATGTTCTGGGTCACCCTGGTCCACATTTTGGTCGATATCTCGAAAACGCCTTCATATATACAACTACCACCACTCCCTTTTAAAACCCTCATTAATACCTTTAATTTGATACCCATATCGTACAAACACATTCTAGAGTCACCCCTGGTCCACCTTTATGGCGATATCTCGAAAAGGCATCCACCTATAGAACTAAGGCCCACTCAATTTTAAAATACTCATTATCACCTTTCGTGTGATACCCATATTGTACAAACAAATTCTAGAGTCACTCCTGGTCCACCTTTATGGCGATATCTGGAAAAGGCGTCCACCCATAGAAATAAGCCCCACTAGCTTTTAAAATACTCATTAACACCTTTCATTTGATACCCATATCATACAAACAAATTCTAGAGTCACCCCTGCTCCACCTTTATGGCGATATCTCGAAAAGGCGTCCACCTACAGAACTAAGGCCCACGCCCTTTTAAAATACTCATTAACCCCTTTCATTTGATACCGATATCGTACAAACAAATTCTAGAGTCACCCCTGGTCTACCTTTATGGTGATATCTCGAAAAGGCGTCCACCTATAGAACTAAGGCCCACTCCCTTTTAAAATACTCATTAACACCTTTCATTTAATACCCATATCGTACAAACAAATTCTAGAGTCACCCCTGGTCCACCTTTATGGCGATATCTCGAAAAGGCGTCCACCTACCGAACTAAGGCCCACGCCCTTTTTAAAATACTCATTAACACCTTTCATTTGGTACCCATATCGTTCGAACAAATTCTAGAGTCACCCCTGGTCCACCTTTATGGCGATATCTCGAAAAGGCGTCCCCCTATAGAACTAAGACCCAGGCCCTTTTAAAATACTCATTAACACCTTTCATTTGATACCTGTATCGTACAAACAAATTCTAGAGTCAGCCCTGGTCCCCCTTAATGGCGATATCCCTAAATGGCGTCCACCTATAGAACCATGGCCCTCTTAAAATACTTTTTAATACCTTCCATTTGATACACATGTCATACAAACACATTCCAGGGTTACCCTAGGTTAATTTTCCTTCATGGTGATTTTCCCTTATTTTGTCTCCATAGCTCTCAGCTTAGTATGTAATGTTCGGTTACACCCGAACTTAGCCTTCCTTACTTGTTTAGTAATTAATTTTGCCTTTTTATTTTCAGGAAAGACAAACAGTTGAAGACGATTGACACGATCGCGACCTCGTCAGAACGCCGCTAACTTTCATTAATACCATCCATCTATAACAAAAAAAATGATATAAAAAGACTACAGCTATAGCATTTGAGCAAGCCAACATTTGCAAATTCTTATATATTTGGCCATAATATGCCTCCAAACATGAAACGGTATCGAAGCAGATATGCCAAATTGCGCATGAGTGTTGAGGATTTTGATTTCCTCAATCGAAAATCACCTAACACATTAATTTTTTTGCAAAATTTTCTGCGCACAAAGAAAAATTGTGGCAAATAATTTTAAAAATTTTCCCAAATTCGTAAAAAGCAGTTTGTGTTATCAAAAAGAACTTAGGTGCAGCGCCTTTTTTTGTTGAGTAAAAATAAAGATATATAACCAATTTTTCACGAGCTCATAATAAGTTGGTGGAAGTATTAGTGTGATCGTCGTCACGAGTGGACGTGTTTTTTGGTGTGCGTGTGGTGCGCGCATTTGATTATTTCGATTCACTCATGCTCCATCTCATCCGAACCCAATACTGGATACCGAATGTCAAGACCATGATCAGAGCCATCATCCACAATTGCAAAACCTGCATTATTCACCGAAAGCAGGCGCAGTCCCAACTTATGGGTACCCTTCCCTGCGAACGGACTACTTTTTTCCGCGCGTTCACCAATACCGGGGTAGACTTTGCGGGGCCTTTCGAAATCAAAAGCTACCGCGGTAGGGGGTGTCGACTGTCCAAAGGCTACGTGTGCCTTATTGTCTGTTTCATCACAAAGGCAATCCATCTAGAAGCCACTAGTGACCTGAGCACCCCATGCTTTCTAGAAGCCTTTTCGCGCTTTATCGCTAGAAGAAGATGTCCAAAGAGCAAAGTTCGTACCATTGTCGGAGCTTCCTGATCTCTACGATCGGAATTCAAAGCCCCCTGGCAAAAAGCCGAGACAAAACAGTCTCCAAGTATAGCCATCAAGCATTAACTTGGCATTTTATTCCCGTCGCCGCTCCTCATATGTGCGACCTGTAAAAAGCGGGCGTGAAGAGCTTCAAAAGCTACTTCAAAAAGGTCGCTTCTCCCCATAAGTACACCATGGAGGAGTTCCAAACACTTTTTTGTGCAGGATTGAGGAGAGCCTCAACGCGCGCCCACTCAGTCCAGTGTCAAACGACCCAACGGATCTGGAACCACTAACCCCAGGGCATTTCCTAACGGGCAGCCACCTGCTGGCTCCGCCAGAACCAGATGCCAGTGAGAGCTCTGCCTCGATGATCGATCGGTGGCAGAAACTCAAAGCCCTCCATCACACTTTCTGCAAACGATGGAAGGTCGAATACCTTTCCGAACTTAAAAAACGAGTGAAGTCGAAACAGTCAAAACAAAATCTTAAAGTGGATGATCTAGTTGTCATCAAAGAGGACAACTTATTTCCCAACGAATGGAGGTTAGTTAGAGTTGTCAACGTACACCCCGGCGAAGATAACCGAGTCCGTGTAGTCGACCTCATAACCGAGAAGGGTCAAGTCTGACGACCTTTGGTCAAACTGATCCTTCTTCCCATGGAGATAAATTGTGAGAGGACCAAGAGCTCTTCCTAACAATCCCTCCGTTCCTCCACATCCCTCCTTTCAAAAAAAAAGGGAAATCGACCCCACGCTCCCTATCGAGAATCCACCAAAAACCCAGCTCTCGTTCACCCGAAACGAGGCAAACCAACAATCCTAACGCAGATCCGCGACCTGCCACCAGAACCTAAAGGAATCGGCCCATTTTATTTTTATTTTTTTTTTTACAAATCAAACCCACAATTCACTCGCTCACCCATAGCGAGGACACCGTATCCAATTCACCCGTTGCCCCATAACGAGGACACCAGAAACGCCTACCGCAGAAGGACGAACCTATCTGCCACAGAAAACCTGTGCACTCGTTGGCGCGCAATGAACACTATTGCACGCCTAACGCAGATGGGGAAACCCATCTGCTCCAAATATTAGCTTTATTAACATTATTTAGATTTTTAGAAATCGTAATCAACTCAATCCGAATTTGAAAGAACAGCACTTAACCATTCAAAATTCGGATTAAAACCCCCAAAGCTTGCAAATAATTTTAATAGTGCTAAGCATTCAGCTTCATAGCCCAGTAATTTTGAGTGATAGGAAATGCATGCAGGCATAAATGCTATCCAACTGCATGCAGCGTGGAAACATTGTTTTTTTTGGATAGATTTAAGAAATATTTTTGGGCGCGTATTAAAAGTCGACCTTCTGTTCTACTAATTCCGTATGTTCGGAACATTCGCCTCCACTTGAGAATTTGGAAAATCGGTTTATAGTTGGAATATTATGCATATTCGGACCTCGTGAGGTAGTATAAAAGAACGTATTCCGAATATTCTAAATTAACGGTTAATCCGGAAGATTTCCACGAATACTTAAACGGACGAGATCTTTCCAAAATCTCTGAATAAAAAGGCGAATACTCCCTGTTTAGCAGGACCGCACAAAAGTTTAACTATTCTGTCAAAGTAAGGACAGAATATAAAGCTCTAAAACAGTAAGCCATTTTCCCTTATTTTTTTCAATTCAGTGCGGCTGCTGAGTAGAGTACCACCCCATGTCGGCTGCCTGTTCAAAATCGTCCAATCTTAAAATATTAAAAAAAAAAGGGGAGGAAAAATTTCTCATTACAAAGCGCTCTATATTGGAATCATATTAAAGAACGCCTTATCTCAGAAAGCCTTTTATTAAATTCGTTATGTCAAAATGCATTGAACTTATGCTCACGTAGGGAGTCTTTTTGAAACGAATTTTCGGTTGGGGTATTTGGAACAAAATTCTAACGTACTGCGCTCTTTAAACAAATTCTGAAAGAGTACAAATCCCTATCAATTCACGAAATATTTTAGTAGAAAACGAATCATTTCCCTCCAAACATGTTGGCATTTACAAATTTATGATCACTACTAATGTACTACTAAAGGTGCTTTTCTGCTACATTTTTCCTGAAGGAGATTGAAGTATGCCCCGTTTTCTTTACTTCATAAAAGCAACCTGTCCGGATTTTAATTTGGGAGTGTCAAAGCTCGTTCATCATTGGAGAACAAACCCCTTGTAATTGAATCATGGTGCAGCCTATGCCGGTTCTCAAAATTCGTTAGTTTCCACTGGAAACAATTTTTTTTAAGGAAATAAAAATTATTATGAAAAGGCCGCAGCTTGTAAAAAATTGGTTAATATTCTCGTCTCTTAAACTCTTTATTGATTAGTCTCGAAAAATATGGTTTACGGTTTTAACTGGCGCAAATTGGCCATACAATTCGAAACATTTTTTTCACTCGTTATATCACAATTTTGATGTACAAATTTAGTTGTTAGAGAGTTATAAAACGTGGTCGAGGTGGAGTGGATTTTAGATTTAGTTGCAGCTTTTTGACATAATTTTCTATGAGCTATCTGTCAAAAAGGCTGGGACTGGGTTTGGAACCTGTTTTATTTTGACTGTGATTATGCGCCAAGTTATTTTTTTCTTATAACATTTTATGAACTAATTTTTGAACAACTTGCGTACAAGCATCCTTCGCTATTGGATATTTGTATTTGAAGCCACAAGCCGAGCGATCTTTGTCAAAAATAGTTTGCACAATAAATTCGGGTATCGCGAAGAGACAAGGACGATTCATAGCAGAAGCAAACGCCTTTGAAAATTCACTATTTGTTACAATTTCTGGTGGAACCCCATTAAGTACGCCTTCAACGTTGTCACTTTCGATTGCATGTATTATCAGCCCACAGAGATCATCCACGTACAAAGATCATCCACGTGAATCCAAGGTAAAATATGTTTGCCACTGCCTAAAGGACCACCTACACCTAACTTAAAAGGAAGCCAAATATTCTCAATCATAATACCAGTACGTCCAGTTACCACACCTGTGCGTATTTTAATTCCTCTACAATGAGTTACAGCAGCTGGCAATGTTGCAGCCTTCTCCCATTCTAAACATAATTTCGACATGTAATCGAAACCGTGTCCTTGATCCTTTTCTGTGTAGATATGAGTTTCATCAGGCTTATAGTGACTTACGCCGGATATATTAACAAATGCTTTAACATGAGGTGCTGCAGCAATAGCCTTCACTAATGCTGAGCTTATATTAACTCGTGAAGTCCAAACCTTTTGTTTGAATCCATCTGTCCATCGGTGACTGTGATCCAAGACATTTTGTCCAGCAAAATTTACTACAGACCTTACACCTTTCGGGATACATTTTTTTTTGATTTTTGATTTGTTTTTGCCGTCGGTATTGCTTGGTTTTTTTTTTTTTTTGGCGGGGGCAGAACTTGTTGTTTTCAATAGTCATGATTAAGGCATCGGTACAAAGAAATCCTAGTCCTAAAATTAAAGGGTCCCGAAATGAAAAGGTCCCGAAATAAAAAAGTCAGCTCCTTTCACGGCCCTAGATCAAAGAAAAAATCCATACATATTCTCACTTTACAAATTATTCACATCAGCTCTCTCAGCTGAAAAAAGCAACATGCGACAGGGTGGCACATAACATTTCGCATAATTATACGGGCAGATAGAACACGTCGTGTAGCAAGCCTTGCCAATCTGACAATTTAGGTCAGAAACCCTTAGCAGATTAGGCATTTGCCACTTTAAATAATCTTCCTACACGCAGCAAAGGACTCACTCGCCACCAAACGCTTGACACAGTCATCATAAGTAAACGAGCCACGCCAGCTGCACCGCACGACGGACTCCTTCCACAGCGACGGCAACCAAGAGCGTAGACTGGCCCGACGGCCGCGCCAGCTACCTATCTATTCGGCATTTCGAAACGAGATCCCTATGATTAACATTTTGGGCCCAACTCTGCGACCGATGGCAAGCCTTTCGCCGACTGCGATCGTAAAGGTGGAAGCCGGGGGGCGATTGCATCTCATTCATGCGCTTATTGACGCCTGTTCCCCCCGCACAACGATAGATCGCAGGCTGGCGCAGGATTTAGCTCTTCCGATCACCCACGCTGCCGGAGAGGTCGGCTGTTTTGTGCGACTCCGCGGGAAACATGGCAACAGCAGGACGGTGACGAACCATAGGGTATGCATCCGGGACTTTCAGCGTGTCAGCCATTCGCATAGTGTCGACGCCAGCATTGCGACTCCCCACGAACATGTTCGCCTGGCTGATCCACACTTTTATGCTTCTACTCCTATCCGCCTTGTTCTCGGCGCCGACGTCTATGCCGCGGTGATAACGCCGGGAGTCATCAGCAACCAAGCTTGCATACTATGAAAACCATCTTGCGTGCCGCCCAGCCGGCGGACTGGCCGTCGTTAGGTTAAATTAGTTATAATTAATTATACGTTTTTTATTTTTTCCTCTTCTTCACGGTCGGTGATCCTTGGAGGACTGTGAGGTTGCATACCGCAAGGGGGACGGCATGTTTAGGCCCAATGCCTAACTTTTTCTTGATTGACGGTGCCCCTCCCTAACGTTTTAATAACATTTCCAGCCACCCACACTCTCACGCCGCCATTAGTGTGCATGCATGCACATGCATGTATTTCGTACACATCCATGTGTGTGCGTGCAGGTTGTCAGCACCCATGCACGTATATGTGGGGGTGAGTGTGTGTGTGGCTTTCCCCTTCTTAACACAAGAGGACTTTTCGCGACATAGCGGTTGTCATCAACGGGACAACCGGGATCTTTTATGATTGACCGCCAAGCAGTTCACGTCGCCCAGGATCACCATCGCCGTCATTTGTACGTAAAGGTAAATTCATAACATCACTGTACATTTTCTTTCAATTTAATTAAAAATAATATATAAAAGATTAAATGCAGGTAAATGAGTTTTGACATCAGTGAGCGAATTCTGAATGTCTCTTTATTCAAATATTTCATCTTATTTATATTAAATTATTCTAAACATATTCTTACATACATATTTACATTTAAGCATACATACTTACATGCATATCTACCTTAAGCATACGTACTTACATACCTACATACAAATCGATACAAAATATGTACCTACACATCTATGTTGAGCTGTGACTTCTGTGAGAAATGCAATGTTTGCAAATTTGCTGGAATTCAAATTTGTTTGGTTGTGTGTTGTACACACACCTGTATTAAATCGTGTACTGGCTATGTCAGCAATAATTATCAAATGCATATTTATGTGTAGATGAACATTTAGTCTATTTTTGTATCAGGGTAGCATATTAGACTGATTTAAATATTTGGCATTAAATTATTGGCTTTTTACACTACATCTCCCTTTTTTCAGAATGCTTATGCATTTGGAGAATGCATGAGCATTCTATTTTTATTTAGTTAAGTATGAATTAATTTGTATGAATTAATTTGTATTTTTTTTTGTATTTTGTGTTTCTAGGTTGAAAATTTTCTTATTCTACTAATTTAAGTCTATTTTTGTGTATTATTATTTTCTTATTAAATATGATATTGCCATTCTCTATGTTACTGAGAAATTTTTTCTTATCCTCATTTCCTATTCTAGATGGGATTAAAGTGTCATTATGTTATTATCAATATTTTCTTCTTTATAGAGTATTAGAGTAAAATTATTATTTTCATCGATTTCTTCTACCTTATAGGGCCCTTTATATCTATTATCTAACTTATGACCTACCTCATTTTTTACTAACACTACATCTCCTATATTTATTTCCTTATAGTGAATATTTTTATACTCAGTTGAGCAGAGCTCACAGAGTATATTAACTTTGATTGGATAACGGTTGGTTGTACAGGTATAAAGGAATCGAGATAGATATAGGCTTCCATATATCAAAATCATCAGGATCGAAAAAAAATTGATTGAGCCACGTCCGTCCGTCCGTCTGTCCGTTAACACGATAACTTGAGTAAATTTTGAGGTATCTTGATGAAATTTGGTATGTAGGTTCCTGAGCACTCATCTCAGATCGCTATTTAAAATGAACAATATCGGACTATAACCACGCCCTCTTTTTCGATATCGAAAATCGAAAAACCGAAAAAGTGCGATAATTCATTACCAAACACGAATAAAGCGATGAAACTTGGCAGGTGAGTTGAACTTATGACGCAGAATAGAAAATTAGTAAAATTTTGGACAATGGGCGTGGCACCGCCCACTTTTAAAAGTTTTACAAGCTGTAATTTGGCAGCCGTTGAAGACATCATGATGAAATTTGGCAGGAACGTTACTCCTATTACTATATGTATGCTTAATAAAAATTAACAAAATCGGAGAACGACCACGCCCACTTTTAAAAAAAATTTTTTTAAAGTCAAATTTTAACAAAAAATTTAATATCTTTACAGTATATAAGTAAATTATGTCAACATTCAACTTCAATAATGATATGGTGAAACAAAATGTAAAAATAAAAGATAATTTCAAAATGGGCGTGGCTCCGCCTTTTTTTATTTAATTTGTATAGGATACTTTTAATGCCATAAGTCGAACAAAAATTTACCGATCCTTGTGAAATTTGATAGGGGCTTAGATTCTAGCACGATAACTTATTTCTGTGAAAAAGGGCGAAATCTGTTGAAGCCACGCCCAGTTTTTATAGACAGTCGGCCGTCTGTCCTTCCGCTCGGCCGTTAACACGATAACTTGAGCAAAAATCGATATATCTTTACTAAACTCAGTTCACGTACTTATCTGAACTCACTTTGTATTGGTATAAAAAAATGGCCGAAATCGAACTATGACCACGCCCACTTTTTCGATATCGAAAATTACGAAAAACGAAAAAATGCCATAATTCTATACCAAATACGAAAAGAGGGATGAAACATGGTATTTGGATTAGTTTATTGACACAAAATATAACTTTAGAAAAAAACTTTGTAAAATGGGTGTGACACCTACCATATTAAGTAGAATGAAATGAAAAAGTCCTGCAGGGCGAAATAAAAAACCCTTGAAATCTTGGCGGGAATACTGTTCGTGGTATTATATATATAAATAAATTAGTGGTATCCAACAGATGAGGTTCTGGGTCACCCTGGTCCACATTTTGGTTGATATCTGGAAGACGCCTTCACATATACAACTACCGCCACTCTCTTTTAAATGCCTCATTAATACCTTTAATTTGATACCCATATCGTACAAACACGTTCTAGGGTCACCCCTGGTCCACCTTAATGGCGATATCTCGAAAAGGCGTCCACCTATAGAACTATGCCCCACGCCCTTTCAAAATACTCATTAACATCTTTCATTTGATACCCATATCGTACAAACTTATTCTAGAGTCACCCCTGCTCCACCTTTATGGCGATATCTCGAAAAGGCGTCCACCTGTAGAACTAAACCCCACGCCGTTTTGAAATACTCATTAACACCTTTCGTTTGATACCCATATTGTACAAACGCATTATGGAGTCACCCCTGGTCCACCTTTATGGCGGTATCTCGAAAAGGCGTCCACCTGTAGAACTAAACCCCACGCCCTTTTGAAATACTCATTAACACCTTTCGTTTGATACCCATATTGTACAAACGCATTCTAGAGTCACCCCTGCTCCACCTTTATGGCGATATCTCGAAAAGGCGTCCACCTGTAGAACTAAACCCCACGCCCTTTTGAAATACTCATTAACGCCTTTCGTTTGATACCCATATTGTACAAACGCATTCTAGAGTCACCCCTGGTCCACCTTTATGGCGATATCTCGAAAAGGCGACCACCTATAGAACTAAGGTACCCATATCGTACAAACACATTCTAGAGTCACCCCTGCTCCACCTTTATGGCGATATCTCGAAAAGGCGTCCACCTGTAGAACTAAACCCCACTCCCTTTTGAAATACTCATTAACACCTTTCGTTTGATACCCATATTGTACAAACGCATTCTAGAGTCACCCCTGGTCCACCTTTATGGCGATATCTCGAAGAGGCGACCACCTATACAAGTACCACCACTCCCTTTAAAAACCTTCATTAATACCTTTAATTTGATACCCATATCGTACAAACACATTCTAGAGTCACCCCTGATCCACCTTTATGGCGCTATCTCGAAAAGGCGTCCACCTGTAGAACAAAACACCACGCCCTTTTGAAATACTCATTAACACCTTTCGTTTGATACCCATATTGTACAAACTCATTCTAGATTCACCCCTGGTCCACCTTTATGGCTATATCTCGAAAAGGCGTCCACCCGTAGAACTAACCCCCACGCCCTTTTGAAATACTCTTTAACACCTTTCGTTTGATACCCATATTGTACAAACACATTCTAGAGTCACCCCTGGTCCACCGTTATGGCGATATCTCGAAAAGGCGACCACCTATACAACTACCACCACTCCCTTTTAAAACCTTCATTAATACCTTTAATTTGATTCCCATATCGTACAAACACATTCTAGAGTCACCCCTGGTCCAACTTTATGGCGATATCTCGAAAAGGCGTCCACCTATAGCACTATGGCCCACTCCCTCTTAAAATACTCTTTAATACCTTTCATTTGATACACATGTCATACAAACACATTCCAGGGCTACCCTCGGTTCATTTCCCTACATGGTTATTTTCCCTTATGTTGCCATATGGTCTAAAATATATAATTGCCCAATGTATGGCCGCTAATTCTTTTTCGATCGTGGCTTTATTTATTTCGCCTTTTGTAAATGATCTTGAGGCATAGGCAATGGGTAATTGTTTTTCTTCATATTCTTGGCTTAGCACAGCACCGCAGGCATAACCACTTGCGTCGGTTGTAATAAAGAACTCTTTATCAAAATTGGGATATTGTAGGATATTTGGACTAACTAATGCATTTTTTAGGTAATTAAAAGATTTCTCGCAGTCGTCTGTCCAATTGAAAATTACATTTTTCTTACTAAGTCTTGTTACAATCCTGGCGTATTCCGGGAAATTTGGTATGAATCTTCTATAATAATTACAAAATGCGACAAATCATTTTGCTTCATCGGCATTTTTGGGAGTTGGGTAATTTTGAACAATTTTAAATTTGCTTAGGTCTGGTAAAATTCCAGTAATTGTGCATTTATGTGCACGATAAGTGACTTCTTGGTATTTGTCTTAACATTTGTCCGGATGTAATTTTAAATTATATTTTCTGCCTGTAGAGAATACATCCCGTAAATTTTTAATCATATGTTTTTCAGAGCATCCTAATACGACTAAATCCTCCATGTATAGTAATGGTTTTAGACCTGCGAATGCCAATGTTATCATCCTCTGGAATGAGTTTGGAGCTACTTTGAGACCATTAGGTAATCTTTTGAAATGATAAGTACCGTTATCCGCTGTAAAGGATGTGATATCTCTTGATTCTGGGCTGATTTTTATTTGGTGAAATCCTGACATTAAATCTAGGCATGAGAAATATTTCGCTCTTCCCAATTAATCCAGAATATCATCTATTCTAGGCAAAGGGAATTTATCAGCTGTTAATTTTTTATTTATTTGTCTGAAATCAACAACTAGTCTCCACCTTTTTTCCTCTTTGCCCGGAAGAGATTTTTTAGGTACCAATAAAATAGGGCTGTTGTACTCTGATGATTCAAAAATATCATCTTGAATAAGTTTATTTACTTGTTTGTTTATTTCATTCTTATATGCTTTGGGTAGTCTATAATTTTTAATATCCACAGGAGTGTTATCCTTCAGATGCAACTTTTGTTTGTAAAAGTTGTTGGTCGTAATTGGTTCTGTTTCTAATTAGAATATATCAACGTATTCTGAGCATAATGTGTTGAGTGATTTACTAGCGAATGGTGGGAAATTTTTATTCAATCTTTCTAACTTTTCTTTGTTATTAGCTTTACAGTGAGCTGTATTTTCAATTATTACGTAATCCTCTAAACGTTCTGTTTTAATGTCATTATCTTGAATGATTGCATGTTTATCTGTTGTATTTATTATTCTTATTAAAGCGTGATTTGAGTTTACTATCGTGTTGGCTACAGAAATGCCATCAGTCAATTCTTGATGAGGTACTAATAGTTCCTTATTGTGACTATTGATATGAACCTGTCTAATTACTTCGGCTCTTGCGGGTATTGTAATGCTATTGATTGTTGGTTTATTTGTCATTTGTATAACTATATCTTCTGGGTAATCATATATTCGTAGTATTTGTCCCCATTTTTACTATAATCTAAAATGCAATTATATTTTTTAATGAAGTCGAGTCCCAAAATTCCATCACATGCGATTGGAAAATTGTCTTCTGCTATGTGAAATTTGTGTCCTATTAAAATACTATCATCTGTTAGATCTGCTTTTACTGTTCCAAGTGTGCTTGTTATGCCTCGGCCGATACCTTTTAAATCTGTGATCTGTGAGTTATTTATTGTTACATTACTGTCAATTTGACCCTTCTTTATTATTGAGATATCCGCTCCTGTATCTATCAGGAACGTCGAAGTTCACTTATTTAGGGAGATATTATTGGAAGATATGTAGCTGTTTAGATGCAAGTTGAATGTGCATATTTTATTACCGTTAGAATTTACTGTTGGAGTGGAGTTTGCTGGTTTTCCTGTTGGTTTATATTACGGAGATTGCTCGTGTACTCTGATTGGATGATCTTGACTGACCTCCAAAATTACGTCTTTGGAAATTATTATTTTGTCTATTACTATTGCTGTTATTATATCTGTTGTATTACCATAATATCTTCGGTTTTGTTTACCTCGATAATTATTATTTTGGTAGCTTCTTCAGAAGTTACCTCGGTAATTACCTTGTGAGCACGTCAGGCGTAACACTGTATTTGGGTTACCCGTGACTTCAGCCTCGTTCATAGATGTGAACGTTCCTGCTAGCATTATCAGTTTAGCTCTTTCGTTAGCCGAGTACTTACACATAACCTTTACAGCTGATTGTGAGGAATATTTGGTTGCCACATCAGGTGCAAGACCGTCTGATATGTAAGCACCTTCCAACGATTTTGTTAATTTTTCGATTTCGGCAGTGTACTGGTTAGCTGTTTTATTGCGCTGTTGGACGTTTAGGAGTTTTGCCGTCAAAACTTCTACAGATTCACCTTTAATTGCTGAAACCAACTTTAGCGTTATTGCTAGTATTGAATTTTCAGTGCTCAAAAGGTTTCTAGCTGTTCCCTTGAGCTTAGTTTTTATCATGGAGACCGCTATGGTCTCGTGAGTATCCTTAATTTGTTCTAGGATATCTAGTGCGTCTAAAAAGCTATGTAAGTTCTCATGTTTACCATCAAACTCAGGTAGAATTGACGAAGTCGTTTTTAAGAATTCTTCTGTGGTTTGAGCCATTTTGTCTTTTCTTTGTTTGGCGTCTCTGCTAAGATTTCCTTTTGTTCCTGTTTTTCTTCTTCTTTTTGTTCTACTTTTGGTTCCTCTTCTAAATCGGATGCTGACTCCAAAAGGAATGTGCTATAGTCTATTTCTATTTCCTTCTTGAAACTCGTTGGTACTATGAATTCTATAACATATCTTGCCAGTGAGGACACCTATTTGTTTCTAATGCTTGAAAAAATTTGATATACTTGGTCTTTTTGATTGCCGTCTAGTTTACCATTTAACTGTTGAATTATTTTTCCTATTTTGATAAATGCTTCAACTATTATTTTAAGATGCTTTACTACTGTTTCTGTCTTAACTTTTGTATTTTTATTAATACATTTGTAAGATTTTTCTCCTATCGTTTTTTCTTCTATGAGTAGTTTAACGATATTTTCCCATTTTCCCATTGGGGATGGTAGTTAAAATTTAGTTAAACCTTATCTAAACCGTCTGCGCGGCTGGTATATCGCTTTTTTAGGAATTTATTATGGGTTGAGTAGAGTTTCAGACACAAACTGATGCAACTGACTACGCAGATTATTAGAAGCATGATTTTGATAGTATCTAGTGCCTCAGTATGATCTACTACTTGGACTGAGTTTACAACGTTTGCCGTTGGTTTTTCTATTTTTTGTTTTTGGCTTTCCCAATATGAAGACAAAAAAAAATTTTTTTTTTGTTTTTTTTTTCTTTTATTAAAAAATTTTTCTCTTTTTTTTCATTATATTAATCTGTTCTTCTCATAAGTTTGACTTCGTACCTATATAATTCTTCGGGTGTTGTTGCTGGTGGGTTTCTTACATTACATATTGTTGGTTCCCCAGGCATATCTATAAGTTTCCACCATTTTTTCAACCTGACTAGGGTTTTTTCCTCATCTACATTTTTAATTTCATTTTTAAGGTCCTCAAGTGGGCCTTTTAATTTTTCTTGATCTTTCCATAATTTTAAAATCAATAGTTTTACAAAATTTTATTTTTTTTTTCAACACACTAATGTTTACATTGCTGGGTTTGGTTTTTATTTTGATGATTATTTTTCCTTAATTCTTTGATTTCTTGTTTTAGTTTAATTTTTTCTGCCTGATTTGTGCTTAAACTAATTTTTTAAATTAATTTTTTAACGAGGAAATCCTCTTTGCGTTTCTTTCTTTTATTCATTTTGAGTGACCCACACCAATCCCGAGATCGACCCGTGTGCGCCAGCCCATTGACGGTTTCCGATGCACCCAGGCCGAACATTGGTTATATACGAAAGACGACTGTTTATCTGAAGGACATACAATAGCGTCAACCATCAGAGCAAGAAACGATATTCGCGAAGCATTACACTCAGCTGGCTTTCCATTGCGCAAGTGGACATCAAATTGTAAGGGAATCCTTCAGGACATCCCCAAAACGGATCTGCTCAGCGAGGACTTCCTAGCGTTCGAAGGGGCTGGCTCGGAGAAGGCACTCGGAATACGATGGAACGCGCACTCAGACATGTTTTACTTCAAAGCAGGAGCTTAAAGAATGGCGAGAACATCACCAAACGCGCAATCCTATCCGCTATATCCAAACTTTTCGACCTTTTAGGCTGGCTTGCACCAATGGTCATAGTGGCAAAAATACTAATGCAGAATATTTGGTTAGAAGGCACCGGGTGGGAAGAGCTTGTCTCCCACACTACCTTAGAACGCTGGGAAACCTTCACCCAACATTATAGCGAAATAGATAACATTAGGATACCGCGGTGGGTAAATTTTACACCAGAAGATGTCATAGAAATCCACGCCTTCTGCGACGCTTCCGAGAAAGCATATGCGGCAGCGGTATACACGCGCGTGAAAAGAAACGATCAGGTTTTCATACACTTACTTTTAGCAAAAACCAGAGTTGCTCCAGTGAAAACCATCTCGATACCACGTTTAGAACTCTGCGGCGCCATGCTGCTCGCATAAATCATGGAATAAATATTCCGAAACATTCATTTGGGACCAGCAAATGTTCACCTCTGGACGGATTCAACCATCGTACTCGCATGGATAAGAAAGCCGCCCTGTTCCTGATCAACCTTCGTCACACACCGAATCACTAAGATCATCGACATGGTCGGTAGCAAGGACTGGCTGCACGTGGACTCGGAATCCAATCCAGCGGATCTAGGAAGCAGAGGACTACTTGCGTCAGATTTGGTCAACAATTCGTTGTGGTGGCAGGGACCTTCTTGGCCGCAAGAAGACAATTCCCACTGGCCAGCACAAGACATCGAATACCACAGGTCCGTTGAGGAGAAGAGGGCACAATCATATGCCACGACAAGGGTAGATCATATAGACATTCTCGACCGATTTTCAAATTTACCCATGGCTTCGAAGGTTCTATCCTATGTTAGGAGATTTTATAAAAGAACTCACCCAAGGACAAGAGCCTCGTTCCACGAAAAGTGGTGCACAATCTCAGCCGATGAAATTAAGGCAACGACTCAAGCGTTAATAAAAGTATATCAAAAACGATTCTACGGTACAGAATTGAAAAATAGAGAACAAATTGATCGAAAGAGTGAAATACTGTCACTCAACCCATACCTCGACAAAGATGATATTATTAGAACAGGGGGGGGGGGGGGGGGTCGTCTAGGGGCTTCAATAGACTTGTCATATAACGAGCGTCATCCGGTCGTCTTGGCTTATAATTGTAGGCTGTCTCGCCTTACCTGGACCACGTCGTAATTGCATACGATCATGTAATCTATCCGTCGGTCCTTGCCAAAATTCTATAGTATGCGGTCGTATTAGATAGCCGCCCCAATTGGCTAATGGTACTTGGCCATTTGGTCTTAATTTTGCTTCCATGCCCCTCTCTCTGTCATCCACATATTCTCGTGATGAATAAAAGAAAGAAACGCAAAGAGGATTTCCTCGTTATAATATTATTTTTAATTAAATTGAAAGAAAATATACAGTGATGTTGTGAATTTACCTTTACGTACAAATGACGGCGATGGTGATCCTGGGCGACGTGAACTGCTTGGCGGTCGATCATAAAAGAGCCCGGTTGTCCCGTTGATGACTACCGCTAAGCCGCGAAAAGTCCTCTTGTGTTAAGAAGGGGAAAGCCACACACACACTCACTCCCACATATACGTGCATGGGTGCTGACAACCTGCACACACACACATGCGTGTGCACGCATGCACACTAATGGCGGCGTGAGAGTGTGGGTGGCTGGAGGTGTTATTAAAACGTTAGGGAGGGGCGCCGTCAATCAAAAAAAAGTTAGGCATTGGGCCCAAACAAAACTGATTTAGTTTTTTTTTTTACTAAATAATTTACATAAATAATTATGAGCTGTCAAGTTTGCAAGCAAAAAGTTGACCGCGCAGATCCGGCCAAAGTCACCTGTTCAGATTGTAAGTGCATTTTTCATTGTTTGTGCGCCAAGATGGACAAGGCTGATGTGGAATACATGAAAGCCAATAATCTTAACTATAGATGTGAGGGATGTTCCATCTTCCGTCGCAAATCGATGCAGACGCAGTCCCTGGCACAAAGGGAAGCTGTTTCTTATCCACCTGTCGCCCCCACAACTCCCACTGCGCTTGACACTAATTCGGCTACAGCAGGTGCAGAGCAAAAAAAACAACATGCAGCTTAGTGTAACACACATGCCAATGCAGCTTAGTGTAACACACATGCATGAAACATAAAAGTAACAGTCAAATGAAAACTCAAATTCAGGCATCTACGGGTCAACAACCTTGCGGATTACCGAATAGCAGCAAAAAGCCAATAACTCTTCAGCTGCTATAAGAAGAGATAGTTGCCCTCAGAAGTGTTAACTCTGAAATGCTTAGCACACTGAGTATGATTGCTGATGAAAACAAAGCATTAAAAGAAAAGTTGACTACGTTAGAGAGCAAGCTTAACTGGACAGACCAGAGAGACCTTAACAATGTGATTGAAATTGCTGGCATTTCACAAGAACACAGCAAAAATGCGGAAGAATGTATGCAGAAAATCGTGGACACTTTGGCATCTCAATAACACCATCTGAGATTGAAAAATGCATAGTAAGAAGCATAAAGCAAAAAAAAAATGACGCTTCGCTCACCCGCAATGTTATATGCGTGCATTTCTCTTCAACTGAGACCAAGAAGAGAGTTATGGCAGCGAGAAAAACAAAAGCACGTAAGCTGACAGCGCGAATGTTTGATGGATCCAGCAATAACAAAATATATATTAATTATGCGCTCATGGGTTTTAATCGAGCTTTGCGGCAGCATATAAATTAAAGAAAGAGAAACACTACAAATACTTAGGGAAATCGAGCTTCCTATTAAAAAGAGCTGAAAATGAGAGGGTTATTGTAGCATTATGCATTATGCCCACCCATGCAATGCATTTGCGGCATTATGCATTATGAACTTCTATGCCAATGCATTTTTATAAACTTGCCACACGCAGTCATAGTGCAGTCATATTACAATTTTTCTTACACTACATAAATTACATTGACCCGACACAGCGGGAAGTCAACATCAGTGGAATGCCGAATACGAAACCCATGTCACTTCACACCTTCATAATTTTGCTCAACTAGTCACGCCGGTCAATGCACGCGCCGATCGGAATGGCTAGCTGACAGTGTTAGTGTGCCAATGTGAATCAGCAAAATATTCACACACAACTATTTTACATTGTTGCCTTTGTCAATGTGAATCACCAAAATATACACACACAACTATCTTATATTTTTTACATAAATAAATCTGCTGACTTTGCATACCATTATTACAAATGTACATATTTTTAGTTTGTTAATGTTAGAATAATTATGTATGTGTAGGTTAAGAAATTGTGTATAAAAGAGAAAGAATTTCTTCAATAAATTCAATTATTGACAGACACTCAATGGTGTTATTTGTTTTCATATTTTTTAATATTACATGGCGATCCTGCCAGTTTGATCTGCAATAAGCATAAAATTTGCTGACCAAGCAAATATTGCTTAAAAGATTTGGCTGCTCAGAGATCGTGCCCAGGAAATTTTAAAAACAAACTATAGAAATTAATAATCTTGCCATCCTGGAAAAGTTGAATTTTAAAGGATCCTGAAATAATAAAGGATATCAACTGCTATTGCAGCACAAATACAATAGAATCAAATCAAATATCAGCATGGGGGCAATGTTATCAACAAAATGACGAAGGAAATAGAGTGGAATATGTTATCAACAAAATGATGAAGGACATTACAAAACGAAAGTTTTTGCTTAGGATTTTTTCTAAGTAGGAATTGAAAATAAACAATATGCAAACCGATTAGTTTTAAAGAAAATTAAAAAAAAAAATCTAATAAAAAATAGAAGTAGAAGAATACATGTGTTAAATTTTAAACAAAATTTTTAATTTGAAAAAAAAAAATAAATAAAGAAGGCTCAGTTATTTCTTTGATACGCAAGAAATAAAAACAGAAGAAGAATTTCACAGAATTTTTAAAAAGTGTGAAGACACTATAGCATTTTCAGGTCAAATGAAAGCTTTTCAAGTCAAATGAAACTTTTTTCGTTTCAAATGAAACTTTTTTCATTTCAAATGAAACCTTTTTCATTTTAAATGAAACTTTTTTCATTTCAAATGAAACGTTTTTTCATTTCAAATGAAACTTTTTTCAAGTCAAATGAAACCCTTAGTACTTACTTACTTACTTACTTACTTAATTGGCGCTTAACCGTCTAAACGGTTTTGGCCGTCCAACAAGGCGCGCCAGTCGCTCCTTCGCTCCGCCAACCGGCGCCAATTGGTTACATCAAGGGAGTTTAATTGTTTTCCACCTGGTGCTTCCAACGGAGTGGGGCCGCCCTCTACCTCTGCTTCCATAGGCGGGTTCCGATAAAACACTTTCTTGGCCGGAGCATCATCTTTCATTCGCATAACATGGCCTAGCCAGCGCAGCCGCTGCGTTTTAATTCGCTGGACTATATTGATGTCTGCTTTTAGCTCGTACAGCTCATCATTAAATCTTCTTCGGCACTCGCCATCGCCAACGCGTAGAGGTCCATAAATCTTTCGAAGAACTTTTCTCTCGAACACTCCCAAAGCCGCTTCATCTGCTGTTGTCAAAGTCCATGCTTGTGACCTTTATAGCAGGACGGGTACGATAAGTGACTTGCAGAGTATGATTTTCGTTCGCCGAGAGAGGACTTTACTTTTCAATTGCCTACCTAGTCCAAAGTAGCATTTATTGGTAAGATTGATTCTTCGCTGGATTTCAGTGCTGATGTTGTTGCTAGTGTTGATGCTGGTTCCCAAATAAACGAAGTCTTTTACTATTTCGAAATTATGGCTGCAAACAGTAGCGTGGTTGCCAAGGCGCATATGCGCTGACTCTTTGCTCGATGACAGCAGGTACTTCGTTTTGTTCTCATTCACCATCAAACCCATCTTTACTGCTTCTTTTTCCAGTTTGGAGTAAGCAGAGCTAACAGCGCGGGTGTTTAGGCCGATGATATCAATGTCATCAGCATATGCCAGTAATTGCACGCTTTTATAGTATATATATAAATCTATATATATATATATGCCTGTGATAAATTGTGTAAAATAAAGTGTTTATTTATTTATTATTGTAGGCCCAGATGACGATCTCGTTTGGAGATCGAAATATATTGGAACAAAAACAACAACAACGTGTTTAATTTTTAAACCTAGAGCCAGTTTGAAGAAATAATTGTTAAATTTAAAGGTCGCCAAAAATCAAAATTGGTTTTATTTTTAATTGTAAATTTTCCGGAGTAAGAGCGATAGCTTAGCCAGATGGTGAGTTGTTTATTGAAAAATATGAAAATGTGAAAGTTCATGTGAAAATTGATAAAAACGAAATCGTGAATGTATTTCTGAAATTAAATCCTCAAATTCTTGTTTAGCAGATATTATTTCAGAAAGGAGGACTAAATGTATTAAGCAGAGAGGAAAAAAAGGAATTTATGTTATAAAGGATGATGCTATTTTAGTCTCTGGAACCATAACATTGATGATTATATTGTAAATGGAGTTTATCTCGTTACTTTTAAAATTCAAACAAAAATTAACAATGTAACTTATGAAAATATAGATGCAAAAATATGGAAATATGTAAAATATAATAAATTCAATAGCTTTGATAGTGTTAAGTACATAGAGTGTGAATACTTAAATTTAAAATGTGAGTATATAAATTTAATTGATGTCATTAGAGGTGAAGTAGAATCAAAAACCTTACAGACTAGTTAACAATTTATTACACTGTAAAGCAAACAATAATAATCATTTACTTACACTAAAAAACAGCCTCTAACTAGCGTATTCTTAACAAGTAAGAAAGGCTAAGTTCGGGTGTAACCGAACATTACATACTCAGCTGAGAGCTTTGGAGACAAAATTGTCTCTTTCACGGATACGTACAAGTGCTAATACTAAAAAGTGGAGCAACTTGCCTTTGCTATCTTTCTTCAGCTATCAATCCGTTTTATTTGAATATTTTTTTAATATGAAAATTTGGTTAAATTTGAACGCATTTCTTTATCAGTTTTTTTTTTATCGCCTCTGAAATAGCGCTTTTAATTATGAGTCTGATAAGAGTCCGAAATGTGTGAGAAATATGTGCCTCGAGAAAATCCAAACCTATAATCATAAAAGACTCATATATGACTCCTATAAAGTGGAAATTATGAGCCGTATGCCAAGAGTGTATTTTTAATTTTGATATATGGAACTTTAAATTTATCTCGATTAGTTATGCGAACAAAATTAATATACTCTGGGAGCTCTGCTCATCTGAGTATAATTATAGCTGCATTGGTTTCGTTGGGTTTATAAGTGGTTTTTAATTCCATATCACATACGTTTGGGAAGTATCGTCCAAATTGTAGACGAAGGGTAATGTTTTTTGGAACGATTTTCCTTCATCCTTTGTCAAATAAGGGAAAATTACCATGTAGGAAAATGAACCCACGATAACCGTGGAATGTGTTTTTATGACATGGGTATCAAATGAAAGGGATTAAAGAGTATTTTAAAAGGGAGTGGGCCTTAGTTCTATAGGTGAACGCCTTTTCGAGATATCGCCATAAAGGTGGGCCAGGGGTGACTTTAGAATGTGTTTGTACGATACGGGTATCAAATGAAAGGTGTTTATGAGAATTTTAAAAGGGAGTGGGCCTTAGTTCTATAGGTGGACGCCTTTTCGAGATATCGCCATAAAGGTGGACCAGGGGTGACTTTATAATGTGTTTGTACGATACGGGTATCAAATTAAAGGTATTAATGACGGTTTTAAAAGGGAGTGGCTCTTAGTTGTATATGTGAAGGCGTTTTCGAGATATCAAACAAAATGGGGACCAGGGTGACCCAGAACACCATCTGTCGGGTACCGCTAATTTATTTATATATATAATACCACGAACAGTATTCCTGCCATGATTCCAAGGGCTTTTGATTTCGCCCTGCAGAACTTTTTCATTTTCTTCTACTTAATATGGTAGGAGTTACGCACATTTTACAAAGTTTTTTCTAAAGTTATATTTTGCGTCAAAAAACCTATCCAATCACCATGTTTCATTCCTTTTTTCGTATTTGGTATGGAATTATGGCATTTTTTTTAATTTTTCGTCATTTTCGATATCGCAAAATTGGGCGTGGTCATGGTCAGATTTCGCCCATTTTCAATACCAAGATAAAGTGAGTTCAGATAAGTACTTGAACTAAGTTTAGTAAAGATATATCGATTTTTGCTCAAGTTATCGTGTTAACGGCCGAGCAGAAGGACAGACGGTCGACTGTGTATAAAAACTGGGCGTGGCTTCAACCGATTTCGCCCATTTTCACAGAAAACAGTTATCATCATAGATGTTCTTGTTCTGCCCTTAACAAACTTCACAAGGGTTGGTATTTTAGTTCGACTTATGGCATTAAAAGTATTCTAGACAAATTAAATGAAAAAGGGCGGAGCTACGCCCGTTTTGAAATTTTAATTTATTTTTGTTTTTTGTTGAACCGTATAATTACTGGAGTTGGTTGTTGACGTAATTTACTTATATAAAATAAAGATATACTTTTTTTTTTTAATTTAACTTAAACAAATTTTTTTAAGTGGCCGTGTTCCTGTAATAGGAGTAACGTTCCTGCTAAATTTCATCATGATATTTTCAACGAGTGCCAAATTACAGCTTGCAAAACTTTTAAATTACCTTCTTTTAAAAGTGGGCGGTGCCATGCCCAATGTCCAAAATTTTACTAATTTTCTATTCTGCGTCACAAGGTCAACCCAAGTTTCATCGCTTTATCCCTCTTTGGTAATTAATTATTGCACTTTTTCGGTTTTTCGAAATTTTCGATATCGAAAAAGTGGGCGTGGTTATAGTCCGATTTCGGTCATTTTAAATAGCGATCTGAGATGAGTGCCCAGGAACTTACATACCAAATTTCATTAATATACCTCAAAATTTACTCTAGTTATCGTGTTTACGGCAGACGGACGGACGAGCATGGCTAAACGAATTTCTTTTTTCGCCCAGATCATTTTGATATATAGAAGTATATATCTATATCGTTTCGTTTATGCCGTTATGGGGTACCGTTATGCGAACAAAATTAATATACTCTGTGAGATCTGCTCAGCTGAGTATAAATAAAATTAAAGAAAAAAACTTTTTTAAAAATAAGCTTTTATTATTGATTAATAAAATTAACTAAAAAGTGAATCAAATTAAAGAAAAAAAAATTTTTTTAAATAAGCTTTGATTATTGGTTAATAAAATTAACTAAAAATAAAAAAATAAATTGACTGTAAAGAAATATAACACTTTATAAGTTCATTGTAACCTTTAACGATAATTAGGCTTCTTCGTCTGTGACAAAAAAGTTCCATATTGTACATAATTATATATTTTTAACATTAAAACTTTACACCTAAATTATTAAATCTTACAGTTTATATCACAGGCGGCCACCGTGGTGTGATGGTAGCGTGCTCCGCTAACCACACCGTATGTCCTGGGTTCGCACCCCGGGCAAAACAACATCAAAATTTTAGAAATAAAGTTTTTCAATTAAAAGAAAATTTTTCTAAACGGGGTCGCCCCTCGGAAGTGTTTGGCAAGCGCTCCGGGTGTATTTTTGCCATGAAAAGCTCTCAGTGAAAACTCATCTGCCTTGCAGATGCCGTTCGGAGTCGGCATAAAACATGTAGGTCCCGTCCGGCCAATTTGTAGGGAAAATCAAGAGGAGCACGACGCAAATTGGAAGAGAAGCTCGGCCTTAGATCTCTTCGGAGTTTATCGCGCCTTACGTTTATTTATTTTTTTTTATATCACAGTCCTACTTTTCTAACAAAAGCGAGAAAAGGAGGTCCTAAATGTTCTTAATTATACCATAAAAATTTAACACACTTTTATTAGAACAATTAGGACTGTGATATAAACTGTAAATAACGTAACGTTGAGCCAACTGTCAACAACCAATCGATAAAAACGTTGAGTGAATGGAGCGGAAAACTGTTATGCTCACTAATTTGTCGTAAAGTTGCAACTGTGCCTTCCTAGAAGTTATCACTAATCAACTTCGCCAGCGTTTGTGTTTTTGAATGCGCCTCATGATTTGTTCAACTCATTCAAATGCATTTGTGTATATGTGCATACACATGTTCACGTGTTCTTGCAACAACAAAACGTTAAATATATACATATATATGAATATACAGATTTTCGAGAAAACAGATTTTTGCCAAAAGTGGCTTCCCTTCGGATATCAGCATCTTCGGTTGTCAGATCTTTCGCGTTCAGCGCTAACGCGGTGTCAGGATGAAAAAGACTCTCAACTAAATTACTGATACGAATCGCTACGTTTAAATAACCCTGACTGAGTATGAGCACACGATCTTTTATATCATGATCAGAATATATTGGGGCATATTCATAATCGAAATAAAATATGACTAAGTTAGTTGGAGCATTTTTGACAGAGAGAACATATAAAATTGTGTCAAACAGTGTTAACTAACTTAAAATCATATTTTATTGTGACTTTGCCGTCGACTTTGTCGCGTTCAGTTTACAGGTACTCATGGCAGATCTCTGCTCTGTGGGTTAAATCTGTTTTAAAATAAAATTCCAACTTTCGATTAGCTAAAATTCCATCGCCAAAAATCTGTAAAACAAAATCAAGTGCGCAGAAAAGTATGCAACATTTAGCGATAACAGCCTAACTTCTACGTTCATTGTATTCACAAACAAAGCGAAGTTACCTGCGTTCTTGAGCCGCTATAGGTTATCCACGTGGTTCTCGCAGTTCAATTTTGTGAAACTCCACTTATTTGCAACCTTCTACTAACGTTCGTATCGCTAAACTGTTGAATAAATAACTCCAATATTCAATAATGCAAACTGGTCTTTACTAGCTTTCGCTCCTTTTATACTCTCTGCTGTCTCGTTTGCATACTTCTTTTCTTATTCTAGAATTTACTACTTGCTTACCTGCTATAAACTTACCAGCTATAAACTACAGATGCACGTTTATAGCCTCTCGCATAGCCATATGCGCGTGTATATGAGTAATACTTCCACCGATGATTGAATACTTTTGTAAGTATCTCAGATATATGCATGTGAATTTGTAGTTTATAATCTCTCGCATAGCCATATGCGTGTGTATATGTGAGAACTACTTCGCTTACGACTGCATAATTTTGTCAGTATCTCTCCGCTGCTTGTATGTACATATGTGTATACATATTTATTGATTTGTGTGTACATACACAGGTGACTGCTTAGTATCGGCTTAGAGATGATAGTATCCCTTATTGTTGCTAATATTCGTCACAATATGCAATATAAATATCTATGGTTACAAGCAACAATCGCGTAAGTCTCAGACTCGACGGATAGGTACAGCTGTAGCAGGCCGGGTTTGTCTGGGACTTAGGCTTTTATTGCTTGTGAGCACAAATCTTTACCGATAACCCTATTGTCGATTAATTTATCGAATTCCCGCAAAGTAGTATTGCATTGTCATCGCAGTTATACATGCGTGCAAAATATCAGCTCAATCGGACATCGGGAAGTGTATCAAATTTAACTTGCAAAATTTAGTTATAGAAAACAGCCAAGTGAAACTAAATAAAAGCTTATAAAATAGGTAGGTACTTTGTCTGAGGATGCAAAGTTTCACGTTTTTTGTGGTCTGCATGTAAAAAATATGACTACGAATCACATATTTCAACAATATATGACGCAAACGTAAGTATTTGATGAAATTTGAGGCTTCTAGCCGTACAAAAGGGGCAAAAATGACAGTTTATATGGGGTATATAATATATATACCACCGATCTCTATTATTTTTCAGACAACAATATATGCTATATGCGTAAGCATTTGGTGAAATTTGAAGCTTCTAGTTGTTAAAATGGGGCGGAAATTGGCAAAAGTTTCTTATCTGAACAATCGGTTGTATGAGATATATACCACTGATCTCTATGATTTTTTCAGACAACAATATATGCTATATATATAAGCATTTGGTGAAATTTGAAGCTTCTAACCGTTAAAATGGGGTATGAGGTATAAAAATAATAATAATAATACCCAACGAATTAATACCCTCCAAAGCCCACCTAACTGACGCGAGGGGCGCATCCGCATGACGCACGGATTTGCTTTTGCCGAGTTGTTGATAGGCGGAGGGTTGATAAGCGTTGGATCTAAAACTGCTCAGCTACAGAATAAAAATCATCAGCTATGTATTATACACAATAGTTAGAAATCATAAATATACTACATTGTTAAGTGAAAATTTTTATTCCGTAAAATTTTTATTATACCTTTCATGAACGTGAAATGGTATATTAACTTTGGTCCGATGTTTGTAACGTTGAGAAATATAGAAGATAGACTAACCATTAAGTATACCGTATTGATCAGTGCGACGAACTGAGTTGATATAGCTATGTCCGTCTGTCCGTCCGTCTGTCAGTTTGAACGCAAACTAGTCCCTCAAATTTTGAGATATCTCAATGAAGTTTGGCACAAAGATGTATTTTTGTATTATATTAGACATTTGTCGGATCCGGTAGGATCGGACCACCATAACATATATCTCCCATACAACCGATCCTTCAGATAAGACGATTTTGGTCATTCCTGCCGCAATTTAGAAAGTATAAACGTGAAACTCGGTAATATATTCTAATATATCATAGAAGATTTTCGGAAAAAATCACTTTGATCGGAGTTATATATAGTGTATATCCATACAACCGATCGTTCAGATAGAAAGATTTTTGGCAATTTCTCCCTTAATTTCCAATATAAAAACACGTTAAACTTGGTGATATTTAATCTTATGTGTCATCGAAGATTTCATGAAAAAACCATTTCGATCGGAGCTGTATATAATATATATCCCATACAACCGATCGTTCAGATAGAAAGATTTTTAGCCATCTCTCCCTTAATTTCCAATATAAAAACGTTAAATTTGGTGATATTTATTCTAATATATCATAGAAGGTTTCCTGAAAAAATCACTTTGAGAGGAGCTATATGTATATAGTATATACCTATCCCATACAACCGATCCTTCAGATAGAAAGATTTTTGGCCATTTCTCCCATATAAAAACGTGAAACTTGGTGATATATATTCAAATGTATCATAGAAGATTTTCTGTAAACATCATTTCGATCGGAGCTATATATAATATATATCCCATACAACCGATCGTTCAGATAAGGAGGTTTTTTGCCATTTTTAAACGGTTTTATTTAGCTTGACTTGAGAGGCAGGCCGCACGGCCGCGTGCACGGCCGTTGTGAACGAATTGTGTAATTGAAATTTAAGTAACTTCCCGATAAGCTACAAGCTTGAATCTTGGAATATAGTTCAGAACCCGATGGCAATGCAATAATAAGAAAAAAAAAAAAAAAATCGTTGCGCCCAACGTTTTTATTTAATTGTCTGATCAACGCCCTAGATTGATAAGGAGTGTGATTTGTAGTACCTAAGACCTACCTAATTATTTTCTAACTTTTCGCATTATTATTACTTCACGTAAATATTGTTTTCAATAAATCCGTTTAACTAAACATTTTTTTAAATTATTTTATTTATTTTATATTTATCTTAAAAATCGTTTAGGTATGTACATCTGTTCCCTTATATTTCTGATCTTATACATCCGATTACTTGGAGTTAAGTTGATATGGATATTCATTTGAAAAAGAGTTACGTTCAGCGGAATAGTTGGCCTTGAAAAATTGTGCAAAGAAATTAGCAATATCTTGATCGTCGCTAGACAAATCTTCCTGGTATTTTAAAGCATACGGAAACCCTTTAACCCTCCGTTTGGAGTTCACGAAATCATGGAAGGCTTTCGGATTGCAAGTTATTTTGCTTTTCATCTTGCAGATGTATGTATTACAGCACTTTTTGTTTAATTCAAAATATTTATGACACAAAATAGAGTACTGCAAGTAATCGGAATGACAGCCCGACCTTTCGAATAATTTGAAGAAGCGCAATTTTCTGTTTTTTAAGGATCTCAGCTCTTTGGTGAACCACATTTGGACTGGTTCGGTAAACACGCGTTTTCGCTTAGGTACGTGTTTTTCCAGAATACCGTAAATGATGGTATAGGATAGGTAGGATAGGTTAGGTGGTAGCTGCCCTGATAAGGATAGCTCACTTGGACAACACGAAGGTCCGTTGTGATACCACATATCCAAAAAATAACGGTGACTTAGATCTAGCTACTTAGAGAATCGTTGGGTAGCAACGATAAAGCTCCGAATGACACCGATCTCAACTTTGGATATATCCTCGGGAGATCCAAGTGAGTCGCGACCGAAGTACTTTCGCCTAGTTCTGGCAAAAGCTGGACAATCAAGCATAAAGTGATTTGGTGATTCCACATCATCATCCTCCATACAGCTGCAGCAGGATGGAGTTTCCAGTATATTGAGACGTACCGCATGGATACCCATGGGAGAGTGCCCTGTCAAAACCCCAATGACCATTGATAGGTGAGCCTTAGTGAACCCAATTATTTCAGCAGACCTCCTGCCATCCACTTTTGGCCAGAAAGATTTTGCTACCCTGCAAGACGTGGTATCCGCCCAACGTTTTCTGAGCTGACTCGGCCCAGCTATGGAGGAGCAATCCACAGGTGGCCAGCGGGATCCCGAAATCCCTACAGCCATCTTCATCCGGTTCAGTTGTATCGATGCGGACTAAGAGATCCGCTTGACAGTTACCCGGGATATCACTATGGCCCGGGACCCAGATAATTGTAAAATAATTCGATGCAATCGCAAGCGAGGTCAGGCAGTCCCAGACCACCCTCGATCGCACTGTAGTTGAGCTCAAGGCCTTGATAGCCGCTTGGCTATCAGAGTAAATGTTAAATTCCCTAACCGTGGTAGCACTGGATAGCATTCCATTCACCACATCTTTAATCGCAGCAATTTCCGCTTGGAATACACTGCAGTGATCAGCCAACTTAAACTTGCGGCTTAAATTTAGCGCTTGACAAAACACCCCCCCCCCCCCCCCCCCCCCCAACCTTTCCATCCAGCTGTGACCCATCCGTGAACAAGTTAACCGGTCCCATGCCCTAGATAATTCCTCTTCCCAATCCTCTCTCTGGTATAACTGGGGTGAAGGTTGTATAGGGAGCAGTTATCGGCATACAGTAGTCCGTTCTGTCCGGGATGAAGTCGAAACTGGTAAGAAGGCTAGAGTGTCCGCGGTCAGAAAGTCTATATCCCATATCACGAAGCCTGACCAACGACCTTGCCGCGGCCGCCTTTCCCGCAATATCTAGTGGGTATATGTTCAGCATGACGTTCAGTGCCAAGGTAGGTGTTGTTCTGAGAGCGCCACTGATACCGATCAGCGTCGTCCGTTGCACTGACACAAACATTTTGGAGGTGATCGCCGTGTCCAGTGCTTTCCACCAGACCAGCACCCCATATAGCAAAATCGGTTTGACCACCATCTCATAAAGCCAGTGTACTATTCTTGGCGAGAGTCCCAATCTCTTCCCGATAGCTCCTCAGCAGCAGTACAAGGCAATGGCGGCCTTCCTGGCCCGATCTTCCACATTGGGTCTCCAGGACAGTTTCTTGTCCAAAACAATCCCCAAATATTTAACCCTATCAGAAAGTACCAACGGTACCCCTCCAATCGATGGAGTTCTGAAATCGGGCATCTATATCTCCTTGTGAAAAGGACCAATTCCGTTTTTCCCGGGTTGACCGCAAATCCACATGATTCAGCCCACCTATCCACAGTATCCAGGTAGCCCTGCAGAACATCGCGCAGGGTGCCCAGAAATTTGCCTCTGACTAGGATAGCCAGGTCATCTGCATAGGCAACCACCCGATAACCATTGGCTTCCAGCTCCACAAGAAGCTCGTTGACTACCACAACCCAGAGGAGGGGAGATAGGACACCCCCTGTGGCGTGCCCCTGCACACCTTCCTCTTAATTATGGCCCCTACCCACTCCGCTGCAACAATTCTGCCGCATAGAAGTTTGCTAATAAATTCAACCAGAGCCACCTCGACTCCCAAACCCACCAGAGCTCTTTCGATTGCCCCCGGTAAGACATTGTTAAAAGCTCCCTCGATGTCTAGAAAGGCACCCAGAGCATACTCTTTGTGTTCTAGGGACCCCTCTATTTGCTTTACAATCGAATGGAGAGCCGTTTCCGTCGATCCTCCCTTGCAGTACGCATGCTGTGAAGCCGACAGTAACCCCCGAGGTATCCCTTCCCGTAGGTACAGGTCAATCAACCGCTCAAACGTCTTAAGAAGAAACGACGAGAGACTTATTGGCCTGAAATCCTTAGGTGATACATGAGAGCTTCTGCCGGCCTTCGGAATGAAAATAACCTAACCGTGTGCCAAGCCTTTGGGATATAGTTAAGCCTGAGGCAGTTAGTATATATGATGGCCAACCAGCGGCAGGAAATCCCCGAAGACCTTTGAAGCTGCGCAGGAATGATTCCATCCGGGCCCGGAGACTTATAGAGCTTGAACGACCCTATAGCCCAGGTTATTTGACTTTACCGTATTGGAATGGCAGGCACTTCTGCATGGCCAACGACCGCCGACCATGCAGGCGAAGATCCCTGCGCAACTGGGACATCGGGAAAATGATTGTCCAGTAAAAGTCTTAGGGACTCCTCGCTACTCATCGACCAGTCCCCACCATCATCTCTCAGATACCCCAGGGGAGCGGGGTTCCTAGAAAGTATTTTTCTAAATCTCGCGGATTCATTGCAGCCTTCTACGTTTTCGCAGAAGCTTCGCCATGCATCTCGCTTGGCTATCCTTATTTCATATTTATAAATCCCCAGACTCACCTTATAGAGCTCCCAGTCCGAGGGCAATTTACTCCTCCTGGCTCTGTTGAAGAGCCGCCGACTGGACGCTCTTAGGTCGTCAAGAGAATACGACCACCAGGGCGGCTTGCCCTTCCCCCTGTAAGTTTTCAATGGGCAGGACAGCTGAAAGGCGCTATTGCTTGCCGAGGTGAAGTTTTCCACCAGAACGTTTCTCAGATTCGGACATGCCCGAACTAATGATAGGCACCGCAGGCAGTAGCTCTCCCAGCTTCCTACAATACAAGACCCAGTTAGTACTTTTAGGGTTCCTAAAAGATATTTTACCGGGACGTTCTTCATTCACTGAGAACTGAATATATCGGTGATCAGAGAAGGAGTGCTCGTTGAGAACCCTCCATCCAGATATCCGACCTTCCAGTTCTCTACTAACCAGGGTGAGGGCCAGGACCTCCTCCCTTACCGCAGTAATAAAAGTCGGGTCATTCCCCCATTACATATACAAAGTCCCTCATCTACAATAAAAGTAAATAAAGACTCACCTCTAGTGTTGGTATCCGAGCTTCCCCAAATGCTATGATGGGCATTAGCATCGGCACCGATGATCACGCCAACACCTCTCCGCCTTGCTTCAGCGGTGATTTCACCCAGTATCGCAGGTGGTGGTCCCTCTACGTCCCCGTGGGGCATGTACGCTGAGACCACCCACAGTTCATTACTTCCTCGCTCGAGGCAGACCGTGGTTACGTCAGCATTGCTGAAATTAGAGAGAATAAAAGCTTTAATCTCTTTTTTAACAACCACACAGGATCTAGGCCTACTTGTCTCCCCATGCACCAAGGTGTTGAATTTTCCAGTCCTTAATCCAGAAATCTTACTGCCGTTACTACTCAGCCACGGCTCCTGGACAAGGACTATATCCACTCCGCCTTTTTCAAGGCAGAGCAAAAAATTTGCGGAAGCCGCCTTAGAGTGCTGAAGATTGATTTGACGGATTTCCATCAAAAGCGCTCTTCTTCCGCACCCCATCCATAAATGATGGTATAAAAGTGAGAAATATTTTTGTCAATATCTACACCGTATTTAGGCCAAGCCACTGTAGATAATGTTTGATTAAGGTTGCTAAAATTAGCCTTCGCCAATTCAAATCTGAAACTAGAGTCGTATTTAGAAACAGCGTTACTCAGGGAATTTGTTTCGAATTCGTATGTTGTTTCTAGGGATGGATGGTAAGGGACTTCAGGTACAGTTAGAGGTTCACCCCGGCTAAGAGTACATTTTGATGCATCGTCAACAAATACCAAATCAAGGGTCCTCCCGAACATATTAGGAATAATACTTATCTGTTTAAGGCAAGGTTCAGTCATTTCAGATAAAAATTCGTTGCCGGACAGTTTTGAAGAAATAGGTACAATATCCTCGTAAGATATGGTCCATAATATATGCGGGAGATTAAAGTCACCCAAGACTATCATCGAATCATTGGGCTTCAACATCGAATTAACAATTTTCAGCAGGGAAATATGATCCATATACACCGAAAGATCAGAAGAAGGTGGTATATAGCAGACGGCAATATAGACACAACCAACTCCGAGGTTAATTCTAATGCATTTTAATTCCGTATAATCGATAACGGGTAAATTAGCCTCAGCTGAAGGTACAGAAGAATGTACCGCAAGCAAAATTCCACCTCCAATTCTGTTCAAGCGGTCATTACTGTATATTTGGAAATCATGGCCAAGAATCTCTGAGTTAAAAACTTGAGGTTTTAGCCAAGTTTCAGTTAAAGCTATAATGTTGTAATTGAAATGAAATGATTTCAAATACAATTCTATTAGTTTAGGTTTAAACCTCTAAAATTTTGATAAAACAAATTAAGGGTCGATTTAGCATTCAGTTTGGGAGGACCAAATAAAACACCATTAATTTAGCCCACACAAATCGACCCCACAACATATTCACCCAAGCTTTAACACAACAGCCAGTCACAAAAGGCCCTACCAACACGACAAACCAACAAGTCTCAGCAACACGACCAGCAATCACAACACTTAATAGCAACACAGCAAACTAACAAGTCTCAGCAACACAACGAGCATTCGCAACATTTAATAGCAACACGGTAACCATGGCAACGCAACCATTTGAGCTAGCAACATCAAACACAACAGCTATATAAGGAGCGACACAGCAGTACAGCAGTTAGTTAGCACGGAGCTGTGGCCGTGACCGGAGCTACCAGTGGAGCATCCCTCGAATGTGTCAGTTATACCACCAGGAGAGGTCCTTTCATAGGAGTGAGTCGTGGCCTCAAGTGTTGAATGTGTCGGTTATACCACCAAACACCGCTTGAGACTTCGTTGGCAACGGCCCTACCGCAGTAACGCGCACCCGCGCATAGGCGACGTCCGCCGCCTGCGACGACGCTGGCCGCAATAGCGAACTACGTTGGCCACAGCAGTACGCCAACATACGACGCGGGCCACAACAGCGCTACGTAAACACACTACGCTGGCCGCAACAGCACTACGCAAACGTACTACGTTGGCCACAGCAGAGTAACTATAACCTACGACGCTGGCCGCAACAGCGCTACGCAACCGCACTACACTAACATACGACGCTGGCCACAACAGCGCGACGCAAACATACGACGTTGGCCACAGCAGAGTCACGATAACCTACGACGCTGGCTGCAACAGCGCTACGCAACCGCACCTCGCTAACATACAACGCTGGCCGCAACAACGCTATGCAAACACACTACGCTGGCTGCCACGGCACTACGCAAACATACCACGTGGGCCACAACAGGGTCACGCTCACCTACGACGCTAGCCGCAACAGCGCTACGTAGGCAAACTTAGTTAACCGTAGCAGAGTTACGCAAATACACGACGTCAACCATACTAGAGTTACATACACGCACGCAGATGCACCGACATAAGCCACAGCAGAGACAGCGCAGTCGCTAGCCGTACGAGAGACACGCCGACGCAGGGCATCACAGAAATACATTTACACACACCCAGGCAACGGCCAGCAAGGCGTCCTAACGGGACGATCCTAAAGGGACACGAGGACCGTTAGCCCACCACTAACCATATATCTTTCTTTTATTACATTATTTTCATTATAGTTATAAAATATATAGAGTTAAAGAAATAAAGTGAATTCTATATGAAAACGATTTGCAAGGTGTCCCGAATTACAAATTTATTGTAAGTGAACCTTGGACACGGCGCGTATACCCCAAGCACTTATTGAAGAAGCACCGAGGCAGGAAAAAAAGCTTCGTTACAATTGGCGCCCGAGCAGGGATCCCGCAAATCGTCCAAAGTCAGAAGGAATATTCCTGACTAGAAACATAACCATAAAATGGCCGACCAGATTGATACCACGTGGTTAGACAACATTTCAAAGGAGCAGCTGATTATTCATCACACAGGAATTGGGTATTGAGCAGACTGGTACCACACGCGAAATCCGAAAGCGCATAGCAGCACTGGCTTCGAGAGCAAACGTGTACTCGGAAATACGCGAAAAATGTCTATCCCTAGAAGCCGCTTATAAGGAAACTACAGACATGAGTGATTTAAATGAGGATAAGACACCGATTCCATCGAACGGAGGGGGCACCATGAACAGCACCCCCACAACAGTACTTATCGTCAGGAAAAGCGGTACCATCCAACGGTACATCTCAGGCACCGACCGTTATATTCGCACTCATCACCGACCAGGTAAGAAAGTGGTCGGTAAAATATGAAGGTGGGCGGGACCCGTTAGTGTTCATCAAACGGCTGGAGGAGTTAGCCGAAGTGTACGCGCTAAACGTGGATCTCATACCAAAAACCATGCCCGAGCTACTAGGGGGCCACGCGCTGCAGTGGTATCGCAATAAAAATGCACACTGGGAATGGTGGACAAGCTTCAAAAAGGATTTTTTACGATTCTTCCTACCAGTTAGGTATTTCGAGCGTCTCGAGGACGACATACGCGAACGGAGGCAGCATAACAAGGAGAAGTATAAGGACTACGTGCTAGCGATACAGAGCTTGATGAGACACGCAGGATACACCAGCGAACAGCGGTTGGAACGAATCTTCCGTAACAGCCACCCCGATTACCAACTTTACATCCGTCGGAGGAACTTCACCAATCTCTCGGAACTCTTAACCCTTGCCGATGAATATGAGAGCATACGTGAGGACTATCGAAGACCATCAGGCGGGAACCACCGCGAAGTTACGCGACACATCGTAAGTGACACGACCCTGGTATCACCACCTAAACCTGCACCACCACCATCACCACCACCGAACATACCGCACCACACGCCTCCCGGCAATCAGGGTTTCGACCCCAACAACGTATGCAGGAGGTGCGGCTAACAATGACACTACGCCAATACATGCCGACACCCACGGAGAAATTTTTGCTGGGAGAGCGGTCGCAGTGATATACGCACAATCAAATGCTGCCGTCGACGTCAGGGAAACGACAGAGGGCTTCACGAAGAACAAGGCGCAGTGAGCCCAAAGAACCCAGCGCCAAATCGGCAGTGGTAACGTACCAAGAGCATGGGCGCCTTTATTCCGTAGGCAGGCTCGGCGCGGAATCAGCCGAGGCGATCATCGACACAGGGGCATCGAGAAGTTTCGTTTCGAGCAGCCTGGCAGATTGTGTGGTAAACTCTGGGAGCGGAGAAGAGTGGCCATCAAAATAACGATGGCAAACGGAACTAGCACCACAATCTTCGACGCCATAAGGACTGAGGTACGCCTCGGAGAAGCGTCACATCAGACAGTTTTTCACGTCATGCCCGCAGCAATCGACGATATCATACTGGGCCTAGATACACTAGGGAACATGGGAGCCACCATATCATGTGGAGAAGGCCACCTCGTGCTAACCAGACCCCTTGCTCAGCACACACCGCATCCTGGGGCCACGTCAGAAACTATTTAGAGTATAACACCAGCGAGAACGAGTAACGCCAGGTACGACACCACTGGGACTATTCAGAGTATAACGCCAGCGAGGACGAGTACGAGTAACGCCAGGTACGACAATCCTGGGACTATTCAGAGTATAACACCAGCGAGAACGAGTAACGCTAGGTACGACACCCCTGGAACTATTCAGAGTATAACCCCAGCGGGTACGAGTAATACCAGGTACAACACCCCTGGAGCCACGTCTGGAACTGTTCAGAGTATAACACCAGCGAGTACGAGTAACGCCAGGTACGACACCCCTGGAGACACGTCCGGAACCATTCAGAGAGTAGCACCACCGGGCAGTAGTAACTACAAGCACGACAACATTAATCGAATTAACGACGGCACAAAAGGCGAGGCGGATCGCATACGACTTACAACGACAACCGAGCCACAATGCAAGTGGTGGCACAAGCGCGTCGGCGAAGTACGCACCAACCCGGAAAAATACGCCGACTACATAAAACAAGATGGACAACTGTACCGCCATATTCCCTGCCGGTCACACGATGAAGAAGCGGTCCCTTGGACATGTTGTGTACCCACAGCACTGCGACAATGAGTATTAGAAGAAAACCACGACATCCCAAGCGCTGGACACATGGGCATCCGCCGGACGGTAGCACGGATTGCCAACCGGTATTACTGACCCGGCATGTTTCGGACATCAGTCGATATATACGACAGTGCGAGTTTTGCCAGGAATACAAGGAAGCACAGCAAAAGCCAGCTGGAAAGATGCTCACACGGGAACACGATGCTATTAGTACTTTTCGACCGCGTCAGCAAATGGGTGGAATTGGTCCCCATGAGGCGTGCTACAGCAGAGGGCTTTCAGCGCGCGTTCAGAGAACGCATCTTCGCAAGGTTTGGTGCTCCCAAGATACTGATATCGGACAACGGCGTTCAGTTCACCAGCACAATGTGGCAGCGTTACCTCAGGGAAATGGGGATACGACAACAATTCACTGCGCCCTACACACGGCAAGAAAACCCAACAGAACGGGCGAACAGAATAGTCAGGAGGATCACAGCGCTACTCACCAGATCACAGAACAACAGATGGGTCGACTTTCTCCCAGAGATCGAGCTGGCCATCAATACCAGTGCGACCGCGTCGACCGGATACAGTTCAGCTTTCCTCGTACAAGGACGGGAGCCGCAACTACCAGGGGCATTGTTTGACGAAGTAAACCTGGGGACGGGCCAGCCCCCACCATGGCAGAAGAAAAATCCGACAGAATGCAAGAGGCATTCAGAATAGTGGGGCAGAACATGGAACGAGCGGCGGAAGACCAAGCACGGCATTACAATCTACGACGGAGAAAATGGACCCACGTAGTCGGCGAAATAGTGCTCGCAAAGGAACTCCATCTCTCCAAGGCCGGGGAAAATTTCGCGGCAAAATTGGCCCCCAAAATATGACGGACCCTACAAAATCCTAAGATATGTGTCCCCAGTGATACTTAAAATACGAAAACCAAACGGAGGAAAGGAGAAAACGGTCAAAATCGCAGAGATAAAGGCATATCATGCAGCAGAGATCTTCGCAAGAAATTAAAATAAATTCAGGGAGACGAATTTTTAAGTTATTAATTAATATCAAGGATAAGCAAGCACCGGTCATTCTATCGCAAACCACCGAGGTGACAACAACGTTTTCTTTTGCTACGAATTTTTTTTCATAAACCAACAATATACAATGCAGAGCTATAACGCTAAACTGACCAACAGCGTCAAGCGAATGCGCCAGCGCTACGAGGAGAAGGAAGCAAAACGCCCTAGGACCGTACTGTTGGAAGGAGCTACTGGCGCCGACGTCAGCAACATGCGTGCAACTATACGCGCAAACACGTCCGCTGACGTCGCACGCATCACTACACCATTAAACACTACAGGCGGCGACGTCAACAACGATCAAGTCCAGGGACGCAGATGGGCCAATGCTGGACTTATTCCCGGAAATAGCAAGGGAAGTACGGGACACACTCCGACGCATCGCCGAAGGCAAAGCCCACTCCCGAATACGATTCGTTACGGAGAAGTACCAGGTCACCATAGTGAAAAGCAAGGCGGGCATACGATTACTGGATACCGAGGGCCGACTCTCCGAAGTGGGGGGAGTGTGAGGACCAAATAAAACACCATTAATTTGGCCCACACAAACGACCCCACAACATATTCAACACACCTTTAACACAACAGCCAGTCACGGAAGGCCCAAGCAACACGACAAACCAACAAGTCTCAGCAATACATCGAGCATTCGCAACATTTAATAGCAACACGGTAACCATGGCAACGCAGCCATTTGAGCTAGCAACACCAAACACAACAGCTATAAAGGGAGCGACGCAGCAGTACATCAGTTAGTTATCACGGAGCTGTGGTCGTGACCGGAGCTACCAGTGGAGAGTCCCTCGAATGTGTCAGTTATACCACCAGGAGAAGTCCTTTCATAGGAGTGAGTCGTGGCCCCAAGGGGTGAATGTGTCGGTTATACCACCAAACACCTCTTGAAACTTCGAAAACAACGGCCCTACCGCAGTAACGAGCACCCGCGAACAGGCGACGTCCGCCGCCTGCGACGACGCTGGCCGCAATAGCGAACACACTACGTTGGCCCCAGCAATACGCCAACATACTACGCGGACCACAACAGCACTACGTAAACACACTACGCTGGCCGCAACAGCACTTCGCAAACGTACTACGTTGGCCACAGCAGAGTCACGATAACCTACGACGCTGGCGGCAACAGCGCTTCCCAACCGCACTACGCTAACATACGGCGCTGGCCGCAACAACGCTACGCAAACACACTACGCTGGCTACCATGGCACTACGCAAACATACCACATGGGCCACAACGGAGTCACGCTAACCTAAGTCGCTGGCCGCAACAGCGCAACGCAGGCATACTACAATGACCGCAGCAGAGTTACGCAAATACACGACGTCAAACATACTGGAGTTACACACACGCACGCAGACGCACCGACATAAGGCGCAGCTGAGACAGCGCAATCGCTAGCCGTACGAGAGACACGCCGACGCAGGGCGTCACAGAAATACATTTACACACACCCAGGCAACGACCAGAAAGGCGTCCTAACGGGACGATCCTAACGGAACACGAGGACCGTTAGCCCACCACTAACCATAGAGCAAACACAAAGCGAAGTGAAGAATACAAATACATCTTTCTTTTATTACATTATTTTCATTATAGTTATAAAACATACAGATTTAAGGAAATAAAGTGAATTTTATATGAAAACGATTTGCAACGTGTCCCGAATTACAAAATTATTGCAAGTGAATCTTGGACACGGCGGTTATGAGGAAGATTTACGATATTAGTGTTACGCCTACGCTCGAATTCCCTCACAAAAGCACCAGATGGCCAAAAAGAATTACTTAATATAGTTTCAAAATGTTGTGCGGATACATCAATCCTAAAAGACAAAATATCTCTAGGATAGTTAAAATTGAATTTTCGAACTGTCACGTTTTCAAATTTAAGCTTAGCGATGATGTACCACTTTATATTGTTGTTGTTGTTGTTGTAGCAGTGCTTCACCCCATCCAATAGGTGCGACCGATCACAAATTGTCATCAACATCCTCTAACGGCAGTCCAAGGAAACTTGCTATTTCAACAGGGGTGGACCATATTGTGAGGGGTGTTAGAGGCGTTGGTTCCACATTACAATTAAAGGGATGGTTGGTGTCATGTGGGGACACATTGCAAGCAGGGCATACATTTTGTATGTTGGGGTTGATTCTGTATAGGTAAGAGTTTAACCTGTTAGAGTAGCCAGTTCGAAGTTGAGCTAGAGAGACTCGCGTTTCCCTGGGGAGTATGCGTTCCTCTTCCCCAAGTTTTGGGTACTGTTCTTCGAGTACTGGATTCACCGGACAATTCCTGGCATAAAGGTCCGACGCCTGTTTGTGGAGTTCACTGAGGACCTGCTTGTGTTTTTTTGCTTCATACGGCTGAGTTCTCAGGTGCCGTATTTCGTCATAATGCCTACGGAGATGACTCCCTAAGCCCCTGGGCGGTGTTGGCACATCAATCAGATGTCTGTTGGAATGCCAAGGTTTCTGGGTATTCAACAGGAACTGTTTGGTTAGCATCTCATTTCTCTCCCTGATGGGGAGTATTCTCGCCTCATTATTTAGATGGTGTTCTGGGGATATAAGAAGACAGCCCGTGGCGATTCTGAGAGCAGTATTTTGGCAGGCCTGTAGCTTCTTCCAGCGTGTAGTTTTTAGGCTTGGCGACCATATGGGGAACGCGTAGCATGCAATCGGCTGGCCCATTGCTTTATAAGTGGTAATGAGCGTTTATTTGTATTTTCATCAAGTATTGCCAGCAAGAGATTTGAGGATTTTATTACGGCTCTGGATTTTCGGTACAATTGCGACTGCATGCTCACCAAAATGTAGATCCTGATAAAACGTCACACCCAAGATTTTGGGGTGTGGGACGGTCGGCAGCGTAGTGCCATCGACGTGGATGTTCAAAATGGTCGACATTTGGGACGTCCATGTTTTATATAACGTCGCGGAGGATTTAGCCGGTTATAATGCCAGGTTTCGCGAGGCGAAAAAACTGGATAGATCAGGGAGGTAGCCTTTTATTTGTTGCAAAGCTCATCGAGCTGTGGGCCTGGGCCTGTGGCCATTATTGGGCAGTCATCGGCGTAGGAAACGATAGTGACTGCTTCTGGTGGCGAAGTTAGCTTTGATATGTAGAAGCTAAACAAAAGTGGCGATAGGATACCACCCTGTGGCACCCCTTGTCTAATTATTCTTGGTTTTGATGTTTCTTTTCTAAATTGCACCGATGACTGCCGACCACCCAGATAATTTGCGGTCCACCTTTTAAAATATGGGGGAAGGGTAGACTCTTCCAGGCCTTGCAGTAACGTGCAATGGTTGAACGTATCAAAAGGTTTTGATAGGTCTAACGCAAGGAGTACTGTTCTATGGTAGGGGTTTTGATTTAAACCGCAATTTATTTGGGTGCTAATGGCATTTAGCGCGGTGGTGGTGCTATGGAGTTTTCTGAAGACATGCGCTAAATATTTGAAACCCTCTTTCCATAGGATTTTAAGCATCGGCATGGATTTGCCGTCTGGGCCCACTGCTTTGGATGGTTTAGCATGACCGATGGCATCCTCATCCTCTTTGGTGGTGATGGTAATTGGATACGCGCTGAATTTATGTTTATGTGCGTGTCTGTTTGCCCTCCGGCTATTTTTGTCCACCGTAGAATACTTTATACATTGTCGGCAGAAAGCGCTCGCGCATTTTTCGCATCCGACAGCACTTTATCCCCAAAGGCGATGGAAATTTTGTCATTGTGCTTAGACGGATTTGATAGGGGCTCTCAGGTAGAACAAATCTTACCTACACCGGCAGAGAGGTTACAACCGCTTAGGTGCTCATCCCATTTCCCCCGCTGGTGTTCATCCACAAGAAATCTGATGCGTTGGTTTATATCCCTTATTTGGGGGTCACCGCGATCGAGCTGTCTTATAAGGTCACGTTCTCTCGCTAAATTTGCGGCCTCCGCCGGAAAGCGAGGCCGAATTTCAGGAATTCTACCGGCGGGAATGAAGCGAGCCGGGGCGGATTCCATGACCTTGTGGAAAGCAGGCTCCCCTTAGCTAGCATTATGCGGGATAGGGAGGGCAGCAAAGCGGTTGTCTGTAAAGGATTTGTATTCGTTCCACTTTCCTTTTTTAAAGTTTATGAAAGTTCGCTTTTCTGTGACGATGAAGTCGGTGGTACGCTCTAGCGAAATAAGTATAGGCAGGTGATCGGATGCCAATGTTACTATCGACTGCCAATTGACGCAGTTTACGAGTCCTGTGCTCACGATTGATATATCCGGCGAACTGTGACAGCTTCCTACCATACGTGTGGAGGCGTCTCCGTTTATTGTGCAGAACGTCGTTTCTTCCACTTGATCCGCCAACATCTCACCCGTACTGTATGCCTGCAAGTTTGAATGCCATAGATCGTGATGGGCACTGAAGTCGCCTAAGATAATGCGATTATTGCCAGTGAGTAAGGCGCTGATATTAGGACGGTATCCACGAGGACAGCAGGTGGCAGGAGGGATATAGATGTTGATGATTTCTAGGTTTGCATCGCCTGACCGGACAGATAAGCCTTGACGTTCTAAGACAATGTCTCTGCATCCGATGTCGGGATAAAATAAGTGATATTGCGCAGAGTGGTGTATGATCAACCCGAGCCCAACTCCATTTCCGCTCTCGCGACCTTTTCTGTGGACATTATATCCAAAACAAGTCTGCAGAGCAGATATTGCTGTGAGTTTAGTCTCTTGAATCGCAGCAATGCGGATGTTGTGCCGCTTCATGAAATCGGCTATCTCCGTGATCTTCCCAGTTAATCCATTACAGTTAAACTGCAGAATTTTGAAGTGCAACGGGGGAGACGTCGTCACCCTGGGAGTAAGTGACGGGTGACTACGCCTGGGTTGTGAAAGGCTAGGACGCAACTGCTGTTGTGGCCCTGGGACTGGACGTCCTTGGATAACCGTTGGGGTATCCAGTGTGTTTGGGTTTGCGGCCTGACAACATGGCGCTATGAAACCCGTTACGGGGTTGCCTTCGCGGAGATCAGAACATCTAGGAAAGTGGCACCGTCCAAGGCAGGAGCTGCATTGGGCGGATGTCGCAAACATATAAATTCTGTGGTGGCAAACGGCGCAAAAGGAGGTAGGGACTAAGAGTCTGTTTCCCTGACCTACACGATTTTTTGTCCTCTTCTGTAGTGTCCTTATCAAAATAGATTTTTTTTTAATACGGACAAAAATGAGATTACTAGTCGGCCGTTCGGATTCCTTAGAAGGGTTTTGGGGATCCCGATTACTTTTTGTAGAAAATTTTTTAGGTTTTGTTAAAGAAACCTTGGATGAAGATGGCTGAGCTGTTAAGGGACTTGGGGATGCCAGATTTATTAATTCGGTAGTTGGGGGTGAAATAAATTCGGGCGCAGGAACTTCAGCAAACGCATCAAGTGTTGGGGCACTAGAGGAAGCACTGGTAGGATTACTATATGGAATGTTTACATTTGTTATGTCATTCGGGTATTTGAAAGACTTAAACAAGTTTTTATATTGTATAAATTTCTTGGACAGTGTAGCCAACTCTATACCTTTTTCAGAAAACCCATTGCGAGCCTGTTTGGAAACTTTGAAAAGATCAATCTCAGTTGGTCTACATTTCAAACAGGCCCAACGAACTCCCTTATCACTATACGTCAACCAATCTAGCTGACAAACCGGCACACTTCATATGCAAAGCCAGCATGACACGAAGGGATGGTATTCACTTTTTATCAAACAGTTTGCATATAGGCAAGACATCTTAATATATATAAAGAGGTAAAAAAAAGAAATTAGTAAAATAGCGAGAGTAAGTTGATTAATTGAAAAATAGCACCGGGGGTAATAAGAAAAAATAAAAACAGTTTGAAAATAGCTGTTATATTGGGATAAGCTTTAAGCAGTTTGAGATACACTGTTGTAAAAAATAAAGCAATATCAAAAATAAAAACAATTACACTCTTAAAATTGATGCCTATCAACAGCAACAACACAATGCAAAAACACTCGGCAATTCAACTATATGTAAATAGGTGTTTGTATATGCAAAATTGATGAAAAATATTTAATTTTGATATTAAAATTTCAATTAAGGCAACTGAAATTTAAATAGATTTTTTGATGTATAGCACACTCAATGATTTCACTTCACTATTTATATCAACAATAAAACTAATTTTAACAATAATGAGCAATTAATTTATTAAAAAGGTATAAATCAACTCTACAGCTTGACGTTTACTTCACATCTACTATATATACCACCGATCTCTATGATTTTTTCAGCCAACAATATATGCTATATACGTAAGCATTTGGAGAAACTAGAAACTTCTAGCTGTTAAAATGGGGCTGAAATTGCGAAAATATATGATATATAATATATATATACTATATATACCACCATATATATACTGTATATACCACCGATTTCTATGATTTTTCAGACAACAATATATGCTATATACGTAAGCATTCATTGAAATGTGTAGCCTCTGGCTCTTAAAATGGGGCAGAAATTACGAAACGTATCTTATCTGAATAATCGTCTGTGGGGGATATATGCTGTGTATACGACCGATCTCATTAATTTTTTCAAACAACAATATGTGCAATATACGAAAGAATATGGTGAAGTTTGAGGCTTCAATCTGATAAATTGGGGAAGATATGACAAAAATCCACATTTTCTGAAAAATCAGTTGTATGGAGGATATATTCTATAGAGGTCCGATCCGGCCGGCTCCGACAAATGTCTAATCGGGCACCTAAATACACAGGTTCACCAAATTTTATCAAGATATCTCAAAAATTGAGGGACTAGTTTGCATACAAACAGACAGACGGACAGACGGACATGGCTAAATCAACTCAGCTCTTCATCCTGATTATTTCGGTATACTTAATGGTGGTTCTATCTATTTTTCTTTAAGGATTTACAATTTTGGGATTCGAGACCATTTCACTTTCATGAAAGGTATAAAAACGATAGACGTCTCAATCAGGTTGCTGCGTGAGCTGCACATGGTTGACTAAGCAGGAAAGGCGTGGAGCGAGGTTTCGAATATCATGTGTAGGTTTCACTACCTTAGGCTGGGTATTTCCATGCTACTTTAAACTCCAGTTAAAGTTGATTAGAGTTTAACCTTGCCACTTTGTTCCATAACATATAATTTTGCTACTCATCTCAACTTAAGCGGCCGAAGCGGCTGGGTTTAACTCTGGTCAAGTTTAACGGGAGTGCCCCTAAATCCCCAACAAAAAAATCCCCAAACACAGAATCCCCAGGTAAAAAAAAAAATCCCAAATATATAATCCCCAAATTTAAAATCCCATAACCAAAATCCCCAACACTAAATCCCCGCACTTTTTTGGGGCTAAATCCCCAAACTTTTTTGAGGAAATATCAAAAAACTTCGAACACAAAATCACAAAAATTTTAATTAAATCATAAGGTAAAGTTCTGACGCGTATAAACATAATTATGCATTTATATATATGTAAGTATGACTATAAGCATAAAGTAAAATGATGGGGAACAACCTAACGGTACACGTTCTATTTGCATTGTGTTTTCATATCTTCTTTCTGTTCTAACCATGTCAATGTTATATTGCGAATTTGACAAAAACTTCTTTTGTACATCAGTGGCACAGAGACTTAGGTCTTCAACTACCGTGCAAAAGTCGTCGGTTCAATGCCAGATCACGGATTTAAATTTCATTTTATATTTATTTAATTTGGTTTATTTAATATTAATTTATTAATTTATTTATTATTAAAAATACTATTATTAAAATAATATTTCATTTTATATTTATTTAATTTTGGTTTATTTAATTTTATTTAATATTAATTTATTAATTTATTTATTATTAAAAATACGGTGAAAAAATATTAAAAAAATGAAAAAACTAGATCTGGTAGTGAACCGACGATGAGAAAATATCGCAAAATTAGCATAATATCATTAATATAGCTATTGAATAGAAGGAAACTACGAAAGCAAACTGCAAAAGTTCTCAAAGTAATTGAAATAAGGAAAATTCAAAACGTTACAGATCTCCATCGCTTAAATATCTTCATGGAGAAAAAATTCCCTGAAAGTATAAGTTTTGTTTGTTTATCGAATTAGTTACTTCTTGGCGATAGATGGTAAAATTACCAGAAAACTGCTCGAAGGGTTTTGTAGTGTAATTTATACATAACAATATATGTATGTACATATGTATTTATAATTTATAAAAACAAAAATAAAAATGTTCCCGTGTTTATCTGCAATGCAATGAATTTTGAATTTTTTTGTTATGTAAAAACTGTATTAATTGTATTTATAAGTTATTGCGTTGCACTGTATTTTCTTTAATGTGCCCATTAAATATTTGTGAAATCATCAATTTTGAAGTGTTGATTGGGAAATAGAATAAACATAACTGTCCTTTTCGCCGCGATTTTAAACCTTACTTGAATGTTTTTCACACAGAAAATGGGGATTTCATGTTGGGGATTTTGATTATGGGATTTTGATTTTGGGGATTTTGATTTGGGGATTTAGATTTTGGGGATAAAGGGGGTAACCCAAGTTTAACTCTAGTTTAAACTCGTACTAAAAAACCGTACCTTGGACTAAAAAAATACTTTTATCATTGAAAAGAGGGGAATGGAGGCTCATGATGGGTACTAACTTCTGAGGTCACATGTTTCTTAAATTAGGCATTGCCATTGATAGCAGATATAGAAAGTAAGAGTTGCAGAGCACGTCTTCTGCTCTTTCCCTGCTCTCGCCAGGCTAAGATTCAAAGAGTGACACAGCTGGAACCAGCAAGTAGGTTCTAGAAAGCTTCTTCAAAGATTCTGGGTTCTGATAAAAAAATTTAGTTTGGTCGTTCAGTAAACTTTTGATAGTACTATGGACTCATCTAGTCTATGTGATATACTCACGGGCCGACCAGTTCAACCTAACCTCCGGGGTTTTCTCGCCTTTCACAATAAAAAAAGTACCTTCCACTCATGTGTGCAAATAAATCGAGTTATGACCGAAACACGAATCACGCTTTTATACAAAACAAAAAACCGTAATCTGTATATATAAAATTCAAATTATGGATATATGTAGTAGACTGGGTCGATTTATTAACCGATATCGCGCCATCGATTTTTCGATAGGATTTGGGCTCAGGAAAAAAAGTTCCACTACGCATACCTAAAAAAATAATTTTCGAGCCTGCGAAAAAAACATGGCGAAAGGGTCAATATTTCGACCAAAACACTCCCCAAAACCCAAAAAATAATTTTTTTTACAACAGTGTTTAAAAAAAATATTTTTGTGTTTTGGGGAGTGCTTTGGTCGAAAAATTTACCTTTTGGTTTTTTTTCGCAGGCTCGAAAATTATTTTTTTGGGTATGCCCAGTGGAACTTTTTTCCTGAGCCCAATCCTATCGAAAAATCGATGGCGCGATATCGGTTAACTTTCGTCCATACAAATCGACCCAGGTTAATATGTATGTATATATCAGGTTGCGTCCTAAACGGATCGACCGATACAACCAAATTTGCACCACCCACTAGAACCCTTCCAAGGATGTTCGTAGGCTTATAATAATTTTGATATATAAAAGGGGCTTGGCACCTCCCATACAAATGGAATTTTGGTACTACATAACTCTGAAGGTATTCACGCGCTCAAATCAATGAAAACGTGCTTAAATCAACCAAAAACGTATTTAAAAGTGACGTAAAAAAACATATTTGATTTATATGTCTTCCAGTGTTATTTTAAACACTATATAATTTGGTTCAAAAGCTTTCATTTTTAATCTAGCAATTTTAATTTTTGATTCAATCATACTTTTTGTTAATTTAAGTAACAAATGTGTTTGAACTAAAAATGTTCATATTCAATTCAAATATGGTTTATATGAAATTAAATACCTATATTGTTGAAAAAAAAAAATACGTTTTTTTGTTTTAATAATGAAACATTTTATTTTATTTTTTTATTCAACACTATTCATTTATTCGCCTTTTTTAAGTTGTACAAACATTGTTAGTCAAGGTACAGAATTATATTTGTATACATTTGTTTTCGCGTTTATGTGGTTTCTGTTATAAAACAAGTTATAGAAAAAAAAAACTAAATTATGAATAACGTAAAACTTAGAAAGTAGAAACTAAATTATGAATAAAGTATACATTAGAAATAATCAAAACTACTCGAAGGTGGAATGCTTATTATTTTGTTACAAAATAATGACTTAAATGATTAATACAATATCTAAATATAAATACAATATCTAAATATATTCTGGTTTTGCATATGTGTAATTTTTATTATTCTCGGATCGTCCGTGAAACGTAGTTTTTTATCATTAGCGATTCGAGATTTTTATCAATTGTCGTCAATTGTCGCAAAATAGGGATAACTGGCGTGACGTGTCCGAGAAATCTAATTTCGAGATATCGCCTCGAGTTCGCGGAGAGTCCCAGAAATTGCATTCGATAAAATCTAATTTCGAAATATCGCCTCGAGTTCGCGGAGAGTTCGAGTAAATTTTATTTCGCGATATCGCCTTGAATTCGCGGCGAGTCCGGGGAAATGCTTTCTGATTTCGCGATATCGCCTCGGATTAGCGACGATATTATCTTCGCCTTTGTGTTTATTGGGAAGACACATGGAACTTCACGAATGATACAAAATTTTTTGTAGGGATTGCACAATCTGCCACTTTTCTTGCAATTGAAAGACAATGATTATAGAATTTGGCTTAAATTTTATAGATTCATGGGCAAGTTTTTCATCTGGCTGGATCTTTTTTGCCGCATTAAGATCAAGAAAACAAATATTTCCAAATATACTTTATAGGAGATTCACATGATGAAGTAAATCGGCGTTGTACGGTTTTCAGTACAACAAAAAGAGAAATAGTACAGCAATTGCAACAAATGTTACACGAACACAATGAGCTCGTCAAACTTTTTAAGACATCGTTGGAACAGATGCCATCCGATGATCATAGCATAGTGATAAAAGCGGACAAACGACCGCAAGGAACTCACGAACGATAGTACAATGCGGCAACAGTAAGTGAAATATCCATTGTTGTTGTTGGCGAACATTTGAAATCGCGTGTCATAATTATCAAACGACGGACTGCAAATGCAGTACAGCGAATAAGTGAGACTCATGGATTATATGATGTACTGCAATATCCGCTTATGGTTTGCCGAGGTGAGGACGGATATCACTTGCAATACAAAATGATAGATCCGGCCAATGGTAAGTAAAAAAAATTGTAATCGCAACATTATCGTGTCGCGACTTCATAATTTGTTAATTCTTAGGTGTCGAGACAACTAAAAAGGTTTCTTCTATGAATTTTTATGCTTACCGATTTGTGATTCGAAGAGATATTAACAATCACCTTCTGCGATATCGACGCGTGTTTCAACAATACGCGGTTGATATGTCTGTTAAGATTGAGACGGAGCGACTCAATTATATTTGACACAATCAAGGTAAATTGCGATCCGAAGAATATATCCACTTGCGGGATGCTATCAATAGCGATGTACATATTGCGGATGTTGTGCGACACACAATTTTGCCAGCGACTTATATTGGAAGTCTGAGGCATATGCATGAGTACGCCTAGGATGCAATGACTTACGTGCGCAATTATAGACGACCGGATTTGTTTGTGACGTTTACTTGCAATCCCAAATGGGACGAGATTACTCAGCTGTTGCACACGGCCAATCACGAAGCGATCGTCACGGCATCACAGCACTGGTGTTCAAACAAAAATTAAGATGTTTATATATGGTACTGTTAGTTGCTATATGTATTCTATTGAGTGGCAAAAAAGAGGTTTACCGCACGCCCACATTCTCCTTTGGATGATGGATAAAATTAGACTAAACCAAATCGATGACATTATTTCGGCGGATATTCCTGATCCTGAAGTAGATCCAGAGCTGCACGAAGTGGTTAAAACAATTATCCTACACGGACCATGTGGTAAACACAATCCTTCTTCGGTTTGTATGTACGAGAATAAGTGCGAAAAACGATATCCATGTGCTTTTATTTCGGAGACACATTCTGGAAACGATGGATAACCTCTCTATCGTCGGCGGTCACCAAATGATAATGGCCGAACATTCTTCACTCAATTGAAGGGAGTGAATATAGAGATTGATAATACATGGATTGTACCATATTCGCCAATATTGTGTAAGGCATTTAATCCGCATATCAATGTTGAATATTGCAACTCAGTGAAATGGATCAAGTATGTTTGCAAATACGTCACAAAAGGTAGCGATCTGGCAGTCATTGGTATTGAGCGAGACGAAATTAGTAAGTTCAATATGGGCCGTTATGTAAACTGCAACGAAGCACTTTGGAGAATATTTCATTTGCTATTCGTGAACGTTATCCGACTATTTTACACTTAGCAGTTCATTTGGAGAATGACCAAAGAGTGTATTTCAACACAGAAAACGTACCACAGAGAGTGGAGAGGCCGCCAGCAACAACATTAACGAGCTTCTTTTCAACTTGCGCCTGTGACCTTTTGCGAGAACGTTGCTTTACTCGGAAATGTGTCGATATTTTACATGGAATGTATCTTTGAAGAAATGGATGCGCAGAAAGCAAGGTCAACCAGTAGATGGATATCCAGGTGTGTTTTCAAGTGATGCACTCGGACGAATTTATACAATCCATCCAAAGAACGACGATTGCTTCTACCTTCCGTTGCTTTTGGTTAATGTGCGCGGCCCAACTTCATTTGAGTCATTGGGAACTGTGGATGGTATGGTGTGTGCAACTTTTCGAGAAGTATGTCAACGTTTGTAATTACTGGAAGACTACAATCACTGGAAACACACTCTAAACGATGCAGTAGCTTCTTCACCTGCCAATGGAATTCGTATACTTTTCGCTATCATTATTTCGACATGTCAGCCTTCAAACCCACTTCATTTTTGGAATGCATACAAAGATGACAACTCAGAAGACATCCTACACCGCAATCGATTGTCTACTGGGAATTTTGAGTTGCAAATAAATGATAAAATCTACAATGAAGCGTTATCGCTTATTGAAGATTTGTGTATGCTTATGACTGGCAAACTATTAGCCGAAATTCATATGCCAACGCAAAATCGCCAGAATAGAGATATATTAAATCATGAATTAGAACGAGGTAATGCTTACGATACGACAACTTTACAACAGCACGTACAAAGAAATGTTCCAATGTTGAATGAACAGCAAAAAGATGCTTACGATCGCCTAATGAAAGCAGTTAATGATGGAAACGTGTATCATCATTTCGACATGTCAGCCTTCAAACCCACTTCATTTATGGAATGCATACAAAGATGACATCTCAGAAGACATCCTACACCGCTATCGATTGTCTACTGGGAATTTTGAGTTGCAATGAATGATGAAATCTACAATGAAGCGTTAACGCTTATTGAAGATTTGTGTATGCTTATGACTGGCAAACTATTAGCCGAAATTCATATGCCAACGCCAAATCGCCAGAATAGAGATGTATTAAATCATGAATTAGAACGAGATATTGCTTACGATACGACAACTTTACAACAGCACGTACAAAGAAATGTTCCAATGTTGAATGAACAGCAAAAAGATGCTTACGATCGCCTAATGAAAGCAGTTGATGATGGAAACGGTGGACTATTTTTCCTTCATGCGCCTGGCGGTACTGGAAAGATGTTTCTACTATCATTAATTTTAGCTACAATACGTTCTCGAAATGGAATAGCGTTAGCACTCGCATCTACTGGTATCGTCGCAATACTGTTGGAAGGCGGAAGAACGGCACATTCTGCACTGAAACTTCCTTTCAACTTACAACTTGTAGAAAATCCTATTTGTAACATCTCAAAGCAATCAGACATGGCGAAACTGTTGAGAAACTGCAAATTGATAATAAGGGATGACTGCACTACGGCACAAAAACGATCATTGGAAGCACTTGATCGAAGGTTGAAAGATTTTCGCAACAATAGTCGTCAGTTTGGGGGCGTGATGGTGCTGTTGGCGGGAGACTTCCGACAAACACTTCCGGTGATTACAATATCAACAGCAGCGGATGAGCTAATGCATATCGCAAGTCATCGTTTTTGTGGCGGCACGTAACAACCATTCCGTTGAGCATGAATATGCGAGTGTTTTTACAACTGGACAGAACAGCAGAAGTTTTCTCAAACAAACTTCTAAGAATCGGAAATGGACAGATTCTTCCAGTGGCTTAATATCAATTCCCAGAGCTATTTGCCAATTTACCTCGAACAAGGATTAACTCATCACAAACGTGTATCCAAATATTGGTGAAAACTATCTTAACCTAACTTGGTTGAGTGAACGCGCAATTTTAGCAGCCAAAAATAGTGAAGTTAATGAGTTAAATTGGATGATCCGAAACCAAATTCCGGGAGAATTACAATGATACAAATCAATCGATCGAATTTTTAAATTCTTTAGATTTGCTGGAATGCCCCTCATCATTTGCGTCTCAAAGGTGGATCTGTAGTTATTATGCTTCTTAATCTGTATGCACCAAATTTGTGTAATGGAACAAGACTGATTGTAACCAAGTTTATGAGCAATTTGATAATGGCAAAGCTTTTAAAAAGACCGTTCAAGGGATAGGTATGCCTGATTCCGAGAATACCATTGACTTCAGATGATTTGCCGTTTCAGTTTAGGCGCATTTAATTTCCAGTGAAACTTGTATATGCGATGACCATTAACAAGTCGCAAGAACAGTCGTTGCAAGTCTGTGGCATAAATTTAGAGATGCCATGCTTTTCACACGGCCAACTATATGTAGCGTGTTCCCGAGTTGGGAAACCATCAACACTTTTTATTTACGCTCCAGATCAGAAACCCAAAAATGTTGTGTATCGCGCAGCTTTGAATTGAGCACATTGATTACTCTGCCCTTTTTATAGGGTGCAATAAAATGAGTAGAATTCAATGATACAATATTTAATTTAACTTTATTTTCTGAAACAAATATACATAGCGTTGTGAATTTAATTCAAATCATAATTTTAATAAATCTATAACCCAAGTTATTAGCAATCCCAAATTTCTAACCAAAACTAGAAGTCTAGAAATTAATTCATTAAAACAATATATTTTGGGCAAAACGAAGTTTGCCGGGGTCAGTTGGTTTACAGAATATAAATGTAACGGCTGAGATGTTAATTTATCGCTTCTCGGCCTACGGCTTAGTTAGACCAAAACGTAGTCAATGAGTGGTTACCTATTAATCAATAAATCCTTTTGATAATACATCAAATCCATCAACGCGGTGCCCAACCTCATAATCCATGTAATTATCCTACTGTTCCAGTCATTTTAAAAAGCAAGTTAGAATTATGTCGTCTTTTTGTGTTATGTTACAAGTGTGACTGAAGCTGCTGATTTACAACTATAGAGATGGATCACCCTGTGACAGAGAAACTGGTCATCAGGAATAGCCTGGTGGCTGTCAAGTGTGCTGTTGTTTGTTGTCCGTCCCGTGTGTGGCTGCAGCTTGTTGGTTTTGCGGATATTGAGCCGTCTGACTGTATCAGGCGATATCGGACCATCAGGATTACCCTGTTGGTTGGAGGGTGCGGTGTTGCTTGTGTATGACTGGGTTCCCCGGTTGAAGGCTCAGATCCGAAGGCCCAGAGGGGGAGCGAAAACGTCTCGTCAAGACAGTTTGTAGCGGAGACAGTGCCTGCCTTGTAATTGTTCGTCTAAGTGTAAAACCCCGTCTGCGGTGGTAGGATGTCTGAGGAGCCGGACGCCAAAATAGTGGCGGAATGCAACAACTCCACCTACAGCGAAACATCAGAGAAAAGTGCTCCAACACTGCGCTATCTGCATACCAAAGCGTGTAGTACCATCGGCAGGCACGAGACATAATGAACGCCGCCAAGATATTCGCCAAAAAATTGGAGCAACGTCCCAGCGACCAGCGGCGTCGACCGTTACTCGGACTAGTAGAGGCTCTCGCTCAACAATAGAATCAAGAACGATTATACCACCTACGCAGCTTCTCTCGAATAACTAAGTGTATGCAGTAGGTACTTCGGGTTCATCGAACCCGTCGTCAACCTCAACTGCCAATACACATAGAACTGAATACATAATTGCGAACAACGCACTGGTAAGCGCCGACCATTTATCAGCAGCGAAACCCTCCTCACCCGCAGAAAATACAATAGCCAATAGCAACATACTAATTTTCATGCAATTACCGCCAGTGGCGCAGTCCCCTGCATTGTGAGAGGAGGATAATTCGCAAAGAATACTTCCACATACAAGTCTACCGTCAGTGGCAGCGCTGCACCCCCAACCAACGGCCCATCACCAGTAGAGCCATCAATTGCCCACCTCGGTACAAGCACAGATAAACGGTAAATAATCGAGGCTTTGAATTCATCAAACGACCAAGGGCAACTGAAGAAGTCTCAGCCGAGGCCATAACATACCTATCGAGATTATCCGTTTTTCTGGAGCGACAGACTGTGAGAGGAACTCACCCAGGTCGTGCTGGAAGAAACCCCCCGCGCATAGGAGGGTTTCAGACCGTATACGGAAGGCCGCCAAACTACAACGTCTATATAGGAACAAAAACAATTTGAAGGGTGCTTTGATCAGAACTACGTTCTACAGGACGTACTGCGTGACGATAAGAAAAAGAAAGAGGATGCCATAGTCGGGTGGCTAGATATTTACAACGCGTTCACATCCGTACCGCACTCCATAACTTTTAAATTTTCGAAGCACATGGCTTACCGGGAAAAATAATTAATACAATCAGCCAGAATTACAAGGGCACGAGTCAAGGTATCACAGGGCATGTCCACGCCCCTTAAGATGCAGGCCGGAGTTCTCCAGGAATGCCCCTTGAGTCCTGTAGTATTTGACCTCATTCTGGAGGTAGTCGTACGCACGGTGGCCCAAGAAGGGATTGGATACCAACTGGGTAACGCCCTCATTAAGAAACCTGGCATGCCAACGATCTGGTAGAAAATAGATGCTACTGCAACGGTCTTATTGCGATAAAAAATAAAAAAATAAATGTAAGGCGCGATAACCTCCGAAGAGATCTAAGACCGAGTTTCTCTTCCAATTTGCGTCGTGCTCATCTTTATTTTCCCTACAAATTGGCCGGACGGGACTTAAATGTTTTATGCCGACTCCGAACGGCATCTACAAGGCAGATGAGTTTTCACTGAGAGCTTTTCATGGCAGAAATACCTACACCCGGAGCGCTTGCCAAACACTGCCGAGGGGCGAACCCGCTTAGAAAATTTTTCTGCTAATTTCAAAACCTTATTTCTAAAATTTTGGCGTTGCTTTGCCCGGGGCGCGAACCCAGGGCATACGGTGAGGTAGGCGGAGCACGCTACCATCACACCACGGTGGCCGCCAATGCAATGGCTAGACTTAATTTTGCAAGGCGCAGACGTGGACAGATACAATCTTATCGAAGCTGATAAGTTAATAAAGAGAACAGCCAAACAACTGGATGTACCTGCCCCAACCGGCTAGTCCCGAGCTCGTTTTCATGCCGCCCCACAAAGGTGGTGGCGGGCTGCTACCCCTGGCCGACCTGACGGATTCCCTCACCGTCGCCCATGCATTCAGATTCTAAGCTCAAGTAATATAGCGATTTCATCGCTGAGACAAGCTACGGCGGAAAGGCAAAAAAAGCCAGCATGTTATATAGATATGGCGAGCTGCCTGTCTTGCGAATCCGACGTCCAACGTTCAAACAGCACGGCGAACTATTGGACGAAGGTGCGGCTTGCAACGGCCAGAATTAGCAGCAAGGTGAAAGTACACTGGACATGGTCCTCACTGGAGTCAGAGTTTTGAATCCAGTGTGGTACACCAACTGATCCGGGTTTCACAGTTGTCGAACCGGGGGATGCTCATCGCATTATTTCGACACAGCGACGGTGTGTGACACAACATTACGAGGCCACGCTGACAAGTAAACCCGACCAAGGCATGGTCTTCGAAGTGACGGGCACGACACCACCAGATCTACAGTCGTGAAATTTTTAGGGCGAAGAGGATCTCATGAAAAAGTCCTAGCAAGGGGAAACATAGTCCAGGGACGGGGAATGGCCACGTAATAGTGAGGAATCTCTTGAAGTGCTTTTCGGTACACATTTCTCATCGGGAGACGGTTTAGAAGAACCAGCAGAGAGCACTCACACTTCGATCACGGAGCGGGTAGTGCCGGGCTTGGTGACCGATACCAAGATCGAATGGGCAGTAAAGACGTTTTCTAAGTTTATATCGCCGGGCGCAGATGCTATATTCCCGGCCATGCCACAAGTTTCAAGTAAAGCGGGTATGGAAAGTGTTAAAATAATATTCGATGGATACGTAAGATTGAATCATGTACCGCACTCTTGGATAACTGCTCGTGTAGCTGCGAGGACCCCAAAACCGAGGGTTTTGTACCCTCACAACATATACTTACATATTAATTTTCAACATACATTATATATAATAATTGACTATATAACCCTGAATTTACCATTTATACCTTTTTGCAATATGTAATATATCTTTATGAATTACACGTCAAAATACATATATTCTGTTGTATATTGAATTAACAATTACTAAATTGAAGGACAAATCAGACTTGCACACTTTTGCGCGCAAACAATTTACATATTTACATTTTCGCCCACATAAATTTCAAATATAGGTCACCCTAACATACACTAAATATTTTGAAGGGAAGTGGATATGCACAAAACATAAAATTGCGTCGGTCAACCAACCCTTTGCGCATCTAATGCACTCAACTACAAATACAACATACATAATAATTTGACCCTAGAATATCATACTTATTTTTTTAATACGTAAACATCATACTTCGTCGAATAGACTACGGTAATATTTAAAACGGTACAAAGGATGTTTCCTGTTTAAAAAAGATGTTTAAATTGGTATTAATAAATTCTTTTTAATGTATTTTAATGAAATAAGACAAAAACAGTTTAGCTTTTTAATATTATTTATTTAAAAAAAAGTTTCACAGACTTCAAATTTTGTGTTTAGCTTCGCGACTTTTTTCTAGCTTTTTTTACTCCGAATGTATTTTTAAAAATTTATAAAATAAAATAATTTCAATAGTTCCTGTAAACACCTAATACCTAATGATATGAGTTCTCTACAAAAGATTAATTCTTTTTCTGCTGAAAATTCGTTGAAAATTTCAAAGCCAGATGTATTTTCTTACTTTGAAAAAGAGAAGTATAGTTATTCTTCAAGTCAAATAGCATTAATAGAGCTGCAGGGGCGAAAACTTATAACTATACAATGGAAAAATGTACACTCCACCATGGAATTTACATAAAAATGCATTAATCGAACCTTCCTTTTTAGAACTTGTCGAATTCATATTTAGTTTTTTAGTATTACCACTCAGTAACGCGGAGGTTGAAAGAGATTTTAGTGGCATGAAAATTCTGAAAACTAAATTAAGGAACAAACTAAAAATTAAAATGCTTAATGCGCTGCTTAATATTAGATGCTCGTTTAAACGATTATCTAAATGTTGTAATGACTTTGAAATTACCGATGATCTCATATCTATGGTAAATAGCCAAACTTTATACCCAGACTTAAGCTCTTCTGATTCTTCAGACGGGGAATATTTTATATAAATAATTAGTTTGTAATATTTTTTTTATGTATATACACATATGCAATCATTTAAAGTAATTCCATGTGCTAGTCAAAGAAAATGTGCCTGATATGTTTTGAAACAGGAAGGTATGCTTAAGTTATGTTTATAAGTTTTTATTTACAAATGAGTAAACTAAAATATAAAAAAAATTTAATGAATTAAAAAAAAAAATTTCTGACCTTTTTTTAGCTTCTTTTTTTTCTAAATTTAGCCTTTTCTAACCTTTCTTTTTTGCCAATCTAGCTTCTTTTTTTGCATCACCTGGCAACACTGGTTGACACACACCGTCATTGATTCCTGTATCAGCCGGCAATACACTTGCAATATTATCGCGAACAGATCTTCTCAACGTTGGCGTATCAAGAAGTCTCTCAGTAACATATTGAATAAGCGAAAAATGTAATTTTTTCATAAACTCACGGCATCCTAGAGGCTTAAGATTTGCTTGAAACATATTATGAGTATAGATGACGTAACTATTTATGAAAGCCATGTTCAGTATACCGTAAAATTGACACATTGGCCATCTGTTTGTTTTACGTGAGCAATTCATAGTAGAGCACGTTTGTTTTATTGTAGAATTCTACCATACATGGCTTATTAGAAATTGGATTTGTTGCTCCTTCTTCATTGCACGGTGACAGCAAATAAACCATTTTGTTGGGCTTTGGCTTGTAAGAAAGTAGCGGTAGTGCATTGTCGTAGCATAACATTGATGTGCCGCATTTACGTCCCTTAGAATTCTTTAGTTCTTTGGGTATTTATTTTTTATTCGAACGTAGAGTACCGATTAACGTTAGTTGATATGGTTCACATAACAGAGACTTTGCAAGGGGAACTGATGTGAACCAGTTATCCATTGTAATATTTCTTTTTGACCCATAAACGGTTTTTGTTAACTCCTTCACATAATACTCCCCAAGTGGCATTTTTGTTATTTTTGAGCCTTTCCACAAGCATGGGGAAGCATCAATCATATACATCGTGCCGCGGTCACAAATCATTACCATTTTTAGGCCATACTTTGCTGGTTTGTTGGGTATGTACATTCGAAAACTATATTTGCCTCTGAATGCCAGCAGCTGCTCGTCAATTGTAAGGTACAGTCCGGGAGTATAATTGTCACGACATTTTTGAATAAATATCTCCCACACTTTTCTAATTGGGGCAAATTTGTCACCAACTTGCAGAATGCGCACAGCTTTATCGTCAAATCGAAGGCAAGATAAAAGAAATCTAAACATAGTTTTAGTCATTGTGGATAAGTATTGAGCACCTGAATAGGCTCGATCAAACAATTCATCTGCTGATAGATGTTATCCTTCTTAACAGCAGTTAAAACTAATATTCCTATAAGAGATGATATTTCCTGTTGTGAAGTTTGTTTCCTTTGAGGCTTATCGGTAATGGCAAGTGAAATTGATTTTCAACTAGCTATCTCCACATTTGTCCATCGAACTATTTCGATGATAATTTCGTTAGTTATGAACATCTGAAAAAACTGTAGAGGACCAGTGATGTTCTTGCACTGTCGCGTAGGTCCTCGTACTTGATGCACGATATTCAACCCATTATGGTGAGACTTAGGTTTTATAGTCGAACATTTGTGTCTATATTTTCCCCGTAATATCGATTTTGACAACGGCACTATATTTGACTTGCATATTGAAGTGTTCAAAGGCACATCGTCGTTATCTGAATCGATTGGTTCATCTGATTAACTATATTAATCTTGTATATTGGAACGAAAATGCAATAGCTAACACAACAGAACTAATAGAGAGACTCGAGACCGTAGAGCTAACAAGAAACAGCAAATTGGTATCTTTTGACATAAAAGATTTATACCCATCTATACCACTATCGGAGACTTTGGACATAGTTAGCTCAACAATAGTTCGTAACACAAAAAACAAAGTGAAAAGTATGCAAATCACAAATACGCTAAGAACCACTTTACGTCAAAACTATTTTAAATTCAACAATAAAATATATAGACAAACAAACGGTCTTGGAATGGGAAGCCCCACATCAGCAATTCTTATGGAAGTGTTCATGCAAAATCTGGAAGAAAAGTACATACAGGAGCTGAAGTCCAAATTAGGCGTGCCATTTTATGCTAGATACGTGGATGACATAATATGCGTTTTAACTACTAATAACGAAGAGCTCGTACTGGAGTACCTCAACAAACAGCACGGCAATATAAAATTTACAATGGAAACCGAAAAAGACGGAGGAATCAACTATCTAGACCTCACGATAAATATTGATAAGAAAGCCAAAAGATTTAACTATGACATATATAGAAAGTCAACGGCCACCGACACAATAATACACAATACCTCAAATCACCCTCAACATCATAAAAATGCAGCATTAAGGCACTTGGTACATAGACTTGAAAGAACACCTCTTACACAAGAGGCATATAAGAGAGAACTTGAGGTCATATATAATATCGCTGCAAACAACGGATATAAAAAAGCACTAGTAGATAAGCTCAGAAGGACAAATGGAGAACCAAAAAGAAATAATGAAAAGGAAAATAATAGCTGGACGACTATGACATATACTGGAAAAGCAACATATAAATTGGCAAACTTCTTTAAAAAATACAACATTAACACAGCATTCAAAACATCGAACAATCTAGGGCGAAAACTAAGAACTAACATTAGCTCAGAGGATCCGTTTAGCAGCCACGACATATACAAGCTTACCTGCGGATGCCAGCATAGTTACATAGGACAAACAGGGCGGCAAATAAGAACGAGGTTCAGAGAACATATTAGAGATTACAACAAAAAAATACGGAATCCAAACATTATACCCGAGTCTAACTTCGCGAATCACATGGTCGAGAATGAATGTTCCCCAGCAAACATCAATAAAACAGTTAGGGCTCTTCACATACAAGAAAAGGGCCGACGTTTCAACGTACTCGAAAACATGGAAATCTACAAACAGAAAACATTCGACGGTAGAATAATAAACGAACAAATAAACACAATTTCTGACACAATATTCGAGCCTTTAAAACTTGTTTACAGGAAACAACTTAATCACACAGGTACAACAGACAAACACGCAACAACAAATAAACACAAAACAATTAACACACCAAAACAAAAAACCGACAAAGAAGGTCAAACGACTAAAATCACAGATTTCTACCTACCCCAGTCAGCCACACAAATCGATTAGTAAACCACCCTCGGTTCTGAACGAACACACAGCACATACACATAACTAAGTATACACAAGCATCAATTTGACAATACCTGCTCATATACCTACGAACTATAAATACAGGACAAATGGCAACAACAGATCAGAACGAAAATCGACACTGATGATGGAGCAACGCCGAAACCGGTTTGTCTCAAAACCAAATTTGACAAGGGATGACGGAAAATCGTTCCAATATACATCATTTATCCACCCTGTCGGAAAATCAACCAAACAAGATAAGTCATATTCATCTTCTTCTAACAGCTCATCATCTGATACATTGCTATCCTCAAATTTTGATCTTGATCATCGTCCAATTCGATTTCCTCATCGCAAATTGCAAGAAATTGTTCAATTTTTTAAAGAGTTAATCGTGTACTAGATGCCATTTTAATCATTAAAGTAAAGACTAAAAAACTACATAAAAAATAAACACTATGAAATCACATGCCAAGTCACTAAAAATTACACAAACATCAAACTTCGTCGTTTCGACGACGCAAACACAAAAAAAAACAAACTTACCCAAACGGAAGTGAGCTGTTAATGCGCACAGTAAGAGAGCTCAGCAAACACTAACGCTATACAAAAATCAACCAAAAAAAAAAACATAAAATTTAAGGAGAAAAACCAAAAGCAAAAACATGCGTCGTCGTTTCGACGAAGTATGATATTATAGGGTTGAATAAACGGAAATCAGCAGGAAGTCGCCAAGAATAAGCGCCGCTACTAATTGGAATTTTACTATACATACTTACGCACAAGCATACGACACACCAACGAACGCCGTAAGCAGAAGTCGAAAGCATCAACCGAGGCCAACGCACCATCAGAACCAAGCGACAGCAAACACACGCATAAACACAAATGGTTGAATTAAATAGGTAAAGCGAAGGTTGGAAATCACGGCAGGCATACTACACTAATGCCGGGATAGCGGATTATCCTACATGATCGAAAGTATGCACATATATATATATATATATATATGTACAAACCATAGGCATGATAATGGAAGAAGGGAAAACGTATGTTAGCATGTAGGCGTAGATTTGGACTGCTATACAACCCTCACCGGCGTAAAGGTGTTCCATCCTAAATTTGGTGCAGTTGGGAAGGCCCGTTCAAAGCTGTGAAGAAGATCAGTGGCACCATTTACCGCATACAAACCATTGGAAACCACGAAATAGAAGGGTGGTTCATTTGGAGATGCTAGTAGCGTTTAGATCAGGAAATTTGTCTGATCAGACATAGGTGGAGGGCAGTGTGACGAATATTAGCAACACTAAGGCATACTATCATCTCTAAACCGATACTAAGCAGTCACTTGTATCTACATAAACAAACCAATCATTATGTCTACACATATGTACATACAAGAAGCGCAGAGATATGCACAAAAACATGCATATATCTGAGATGCTCACAAAAGTATGCAATCATCGGTGGAAGTATCACTCACATATACGCGCGCATATGGCTATGCGAGAAGCTATATACGTGCATCTGTAGTTTATAGCTGGTAAACAAGTAGTAAATTCTAGAAGAAGAAACGCCTAGAAGTATGCGAACGACACAGCAGAGAGCATAAAAAGAGCAAAAGTTGGTTAAGCATAATCAGTTTGATTTAAGCAAGCTATTGGTTGTGAAGTATCAGTATTATTGTGAAGTACTTTTTAGTACCCATTTTGCATTATTGAATATTAGAGTTATTTATTCAACAATTTAGCGATACGAACGTTAGTAGAAAGTGTAAAATAAGCGGTGTTTCCCTAGAAATTTACTTCTATTAGTCCTATTCTTAAAGGAGGCTGTAAGAACGATGTCTGTAATTATAGACCCTTTTCAAAGTTTTCTACGGTTTCGAAGCTTTTTGAAACTATCGTTAAGGATAAAATGTACTTCGTATGTAAGAGTCTGATTTCGCCAAACCAGCATGGCTTTGTCTCAAACAGATTTACGGTTTCGAATCTTGCAGTATTCAGTGAGTATTGTATTGCATCTTTCTCTTCGGGACTTCAAGTTGACTGCGTATACACTGATTTCTCAAAAGCTTTCGATAAAGTTTCACATTCCTTATTGATCTATAAGCTTTCTCGTTTAGGATTTCATTCGGTTTTTTTGAAATGGATCCAGTCTTATTTATGTAACAGAAATTGTGTGGTAACAGTTGACGGCACTTCTTCTGAACCATTCTTCGCCTGTTCTGGGGTTCCTCAAGGAAGTATACTAGGCCCATTACTGTTTGTTTTGTTTATTAATGATATAAGCAGGTACTTCAATTTTGCTGAGTTCTTACTCTATGCCGATGATTTAAAGGTATTTTCGAAAATTGCAAAACCGGATGATGCTGTTAAGCTTCAGAAAGACATTGATAGCTTAGAAGTATGGTGCTTTAATTCTCGGCTTTCTTTAAATATTAAAAGATATTTTAAAGTCACTTATGCGAAAACTAGTAATATCTTGCCGTCATCTTATCACTTTTCCCATTCACTATTACGAAGTTTGGATGAAATTAAAGATCTTGGTGTCATTTTTTCTAGTAACTTCTCTTTCAATAGACATATTGGTCACATTATTTCGAAAGCTTATTCGATATTTGGGTTTGTTAGGTGCAATAGTTCAAATTTTTGTGACCCTTATACTCTCAAGTTGTTGTACACGGCGTTTGTTCGCTCTAATTTGGAATACGCCGCTTTTATATGGAGGCCTAGTCACAAAAACTACGTTAACAGGATTGAACGGGTCCAACAAGTTTTTCTCAAATATGCTTTACACTCTTTGAATTTTGATGAACCAATTCCATCTTATGAATCTCGCCTGCTTTTGATACATTTAAAAACTTTGGAAGCAAGACGAACGGTTCTCTCGCTTTCTTTTCTACATAATATTATCAGTGGCGACATTGACTGCTCTTTTCTTTTGGAGAAAATTAATTTTAACATACCTCAGCGTAATATTCGTAGCTTTCTACCGTTTTATGGCGTTAATTGTAAAACTGATTACTCGCGTAATGCTCCTCTTGTGCGAGCCCTGATTGAATTTAATTTAATCTCGAGTTTTATCCAAATTGATTTTTAACTTTCGAGAAGTGTTTTTTCTAAGATTCTAAATACTATATTCTAGGTTTTTAGTCTTAGTTTTTATTTTTCATTGTTAATTGTTATTAGTCTGTAAGAAACTTTTGTTCATAGACTAACTAAATAAATAAATAAATTCGTTACAGTATGTTCGCTGTCGCTTTGCTGGCTATTGGTCACTTGACTCGTATGATTTTCTCTGCTTGTACTTCTTATTGTGGGTGATCGGTTCGTTGACTTGGAGTTCCGGGACATTTATTCCTTGTATATTCGGGGTGTCCTTATATTTTCTGAAATTAATTATTAGGGTTTGGGAAATATTTTTCTTATGTGAAAAAGCGCATAAGTCAACTTCTCGCAAATATGTATATAGAATTGTTTAGCTGTGGGCAAAAATTGATGTTTTAATGTATATATTTGTGATAAACGTATGTATAGGCAATGAGTGTGTATGTATTTAATTATAAAAATAATCCATTAGCTTGTATAACATTCAATATAATACATAAAGAAATGAGTCCTCACACTCCCCCCTCAACTACCGCTGCGAGGTTTACGGTCACAATGCCAGTGCGCATGATCCGTACACGGAAGTGGTGTTCACCCACACTGCGCCGGAAGGACTTTCGGTTGCGGCGCTTTGGTTGGTCAAGGTGCTGCCATACGTCTTCCACAAGCTCTTTCGGTAGTAGGTGAATGCCGGAGCGGTTGTCCCATTTGGCCGGCGTGGTGGTTTTGGCTTCGTTCGTAATGCTGCCTTCGTCGTCGTTGCCGTCGTGATTGTCATTGCTGTTGTTGAGGCTACAGCTGGTCTCGCTGGCCATCAGGCTCAATATGTCGTCGTTGTTTTCGTTACTGTCGTTGACCTCGCTGGCCATACGGCTTAATATTTCGCTGTCGTCGTAGTTGAGGTTGCCGTTGACCTCGCTAGCCATACGGCTTAATATTTCGCTGTCTTCGTTGTTTTCGTTGCTGTTGTTGAGGCTGCCGTTGACCTCGCTGGCCATGCGGCTTAATATATCGCTGTCATCGTGGCTCGTTTTTGGCGTTTCGCATATCGCCTCCGCGATCCTCACCTTGGTCGGGGGTTCGGTTCTCGCGTTGGGGTTATATATTCGCACCCGCAGGGCGACGTTTCGCCTGTATTCGACGAATCGCCGGCTCTGTGCCTCTTCGTAGTTTTGGCCTATGAACAGCTCACCTTTTTGTTTCGGCGGTGGTTCGTATTCTTCTTCTTCCTCGCTCTCTGAGGAAATGGGGATCGGGGTAGTGTTCCGAACAACGGCCCACTCCTCGGGATCGTACATGTACTCCTCAGTGCCGTCGCTGTCATCGCCACTCCTTTCCTCGTACGCGGCAGCCGGTAGCCGCATCCTCAATGGGGCCCACTCGCAACCTTCAATTTGGTCGTCGGAGAGATCTGAATAATTAGGCGTATCCATTTTTAATCGCTTCAAGACACTTTCAGGTTTGACCTTCCGCGGCCTGATTTATATATGGTTTTCTTCTGACACGTTAGACGGTACTTTTCCTGGCAGCGGGTATCACGCGATCATTTTTACCAATTTATTTTTTTTGTACCTTTCATCAGGATGCTGTTATGTTGTTGCTCGTCGCTGAACTTCCAGTCGGTGATGTGTGAGATGCCAGTCTATACTGTAAATAAAAACAAGTAAGAACGGGACTGTCTTCGGCTGTGCCGAAGACTTCATACCTTTCATGAATGGGGCTGAACAATAATCTTATCCCGTTCGTAATCTCCGAATAATCGGATGTATAGGATAAGAAATATATAGTGAACAGATCTACATACCTTAACGATTTTTAAGATAAATATAAAATATACAAGTAAGGACGGGACTGTCTTCGGCTATGCCGAAGACTTCATACCTTTCATGAATGGGGCTGAACAATAATCTTATCCCGTTCGTAATCTCCGAATAATCGGATGTATAAGATAAGAAATATCTAGGAACAGATCTACATACCTAAACGATTTTTAAGATAAATATAAAATAAACAAGTAAGGACGGGACTGTCTTCGGCTATGCCGAAGACTTCATACCTTTCATGAATGGGGCTGAACAATAATCTTATCCCGTTCGTAATCTCCGAATAATCGGATGTATAAGATAAGAAATATCTAGGAACAGATCTACATACCTAAACGATTTTTAAGATAAATATAAAATAAACAAGTAAGAACGGGACTGTCTTCGGCTGTGCCGAAGACTTCATACCTTTCATGAATGGGGCTGAACAATAATCTTATCCCGTTCGTAATCTCCGAATAATCGGATGTATAAGATAAGAAATATATAGTGAACAGATCTACATACCTTAACGATTTTTAAGATAAATATAAAATAAAAAACGGGTAGGTACTTTGTGTGAGGATGCAAAGTTTCTGGTTTTTTGTGGTCTGCGTGTAAAAACTATGACTACGAATTACGTATTTCAAAAATATATGACGAAAACGTAACTATTTGATGAAATTTGATGAATTTTGAAGATTCTAGCCGTAAAAAAGGGGTGAAAATGACAGTTTATATGAAGTATATAATATATATACGACCGATCTCTATGATTTTTTCAGACAACAATATATGCTATATACGTAAGCATTTTGTGAAATTTGAAGCTTCTAGCTGTTAAAATGGGGCCGAAATCGTAAAAAAAATATATATATATACTATATATATATACTATATATACCATCATATATATATTATATATATCACCGATCTCTATGATTTTTTGACACAACAATACATACTATATACGTAAGCAATCGGTGAAATTTGAAGCTTATAACTGTTAAAATGGTGAAGAAATTGCGCAAAGTTTCTTATCTGAACAATCGGTTGTATGGGATATATACTATATATACCACCGGTATCTATGATTTTCTCAGACAACAATATATGCTATACACGTAAGCATTTGGTTTCGTGACGAAATTAATATACCATTTCATTTTCATGAAAGGTATAAAAATAGGTAGGTAATCTGTGTGAGGATGCAAAGCTTCACGTTTTTTGTGGTCTGCATGTAAAAACTATGGCTACGGATCACGTATTTCAAAAATATATGACGTAAACGTAATTATTTGATGAAATTTGATGAATCTTGAAGCGTCTAGCCGTAAAAAAGGGGTCAATATGACAGTTTATATGAAGTATATAATATATATACCACCGATCTCTATGAGTTTTTCAGACAACAATATATGCTATATACGAAAGCATTTTGTGAAATTTGAAGCTTCTAACTGTTAAAACGGGGCAGAAATTGCGCAAAGTTTCTTATCTGAACAATCGGTTGTATGAGATATATACTATGTATATCACCGATCTCAATGATTTTTTCAGACATCAATATATGCTATACACGTAAGCAGTTGGTGAAATTTGAAGCTTCTAGCTGTTAAAATGGGGTAGAAATTGCGAAAAGTTTCTTTTCTGAACAATCGGTTGTATGAGATATATACTATATATAGAACCGATCTCTATGATTTTTTCAGACAACAATATATGCTATATACGTAAGCAATCAGTGAAATTTGAAGCTTATAGCTGTTAAAATGGGGTAGAAATTGTGAAAAGTTTTTTTTTTTTTTTTTTTTAATTGCGAAAAGTTTCTTATCTGAAAAATCGGTTGTATGAGATATATACTATATATACAACCGATCTCTATGATTTTTTCAGACAACAATATATGCTATATAAGTAAATATTCGGTGAAATTTGAAGCTTCTAGCTGTTAAAATGGGGCTAAAATTTGCGAAAATATATATATATATACTATATATATATACTATACATACCACCATATATATACTATATATACCACCGATCTTTATGATTTTTTCAGACAACAATATATGCTATATAAGTAAGCATTCGCTGAAATTTGAAGCCTCTAGCTCTTAAAATAGGGCAGTAATTACGAAAAGTTCCTTATCTGAACAATCGGTTGTGGGGGATATATACTATATATACGACCGATCTCATAAATTTTTTCAGGCAACAATATGTTCAATATACGAAAGTATATGGTGAAGTTTGAAGCTTCAATCTGTTAAATTGGGTAAGATATTACAAAAATCCTCTTTTTCTGAAAAATCGGTTGTATGGAGGATATATGCTATAGTGGTCCGATCCGGTCGGTTCCGACAAATGTCTAATCGGACACCCAAATACACCTGCTCACCAAATTTTATCAAGATATCTCAAAAATTGAGGGACTAGTTTGCATACAAACAGACAGACGGACAGACGGACAGACGGACATGGCTAAAACAACTAAGCTCTTCAACCTGATTATTTCGGTATACTTAATGGTGGGTCTATCTATTTTCCTTTAAGGACTTACAATTTTCGGTTTCGTGACGAAATTAATATACCATTTCATTTTCATGAAAGGTATAAAAATAGGTAGGTAATCTGTGTGAGGATGCAAAGCTTCACGTTTTTTGTGGTCTGCATGTAAAAACTATGGCTACGAATCACGTATTTCAAAAATATATGACGTAAACGTAATTATTTGATGAAATTTGATGAATCTTGAAGCGTCTAGCCGTAAAAAAGGGGTCAATATGACAGTTTATATGAAGTATATAATATATATACCACCGATCTCTATGAGTTTTTCAGACAACAATATATGCTATATACGAAAGCATTTTGTGAAATTTGAAGCTTCTAACTGTTAAAACGGGGCAGAAATTGCGCAAAGTTTCTTATCTGAACAATCGGTTGTATGAGATATATACTATGTATATCACCGATCTCAATGATTTTTTCAGACATCAATATATGCTATACACGTAAGCAGTTGGTGAAATTTGAAGCTTCTAGCTGTTAAAATGGGGTAGAAATTGCGAAAAGTTTCTTATCTGAACAATCGGTTGTATGAGATATATACTATATATAGAACCGATCTCTATGATTTTTTCAGACAACAATATATGCTACGTAACAATCAGTGAAATTTGAAGCTTATAGCTGTTAAAATGGGGTAGAAATTGTGAAAAGTTTTTTTTTTTTTTTTTTTAATTGCGAAAAGTTTCTTATCTGAAAAATCGGTTGTATGAGATATATACTATATATACAACCGATCTCTATGATTTTTTCAGACAACAATATATGCTATATAAGTAAATATTCGGTGAAATTTGAAGCTTCTAGCTGTTAAAATGGGGCTAAAATTTGCGAAAATATATATATATATATATATACTATATATATATATACTATATATACCACCATATATATACTATATATACCACCGATCTTTATGATTTTTTCAGACAACAATATATGCTATATAAGTAAGCATTCGCTGAAATTTGAAGCCTCTAGCTCTTAAAATAGGGCAGTAATTACGAAAAGTTCCTTATCTGAACAATCGGTTGTGGGGGATATATACTATATATACGACCGATCTCATAAATTTTTTCAGGCAACAATATGTTCAATATACGAAAGTATATGGTGAAGTTTGAAGCTTCAATCTGTTAAATTGGGTAAGATATTACAAAAATCCTCTTTTTCTGAAAAATCGGTTGTATGGAGGATATATGCTATAGTGGTCCGATCCGGTCGGTTCCGACAAATGTCTAATCGGACACCCAAATACACCTGCTCACCAAATTTTATCAAGATATCTCAAAAATTGAGGGACTAGTTTGCATACAAACAGACAGACGGACAGACGGACAGACGGACATGGCTAAAACAACTCAGCTCTTCAACCTGATTATTTCGGTATACTTAATGGTGGGTCTATCTATTTTCCTTTAAGGACTTACAATTTTCGGTTTCGTGACGAAATTAATATACCATATCATTTTCATGAAAGGTATAAAAATAGGTAGGTAATCTGTGTGAGGATGCAAAGCTTCACGTTTTTTGTGGTCTGCATGTAAAAACTATGGCTACGAATCACGTATTTCAAAAATATATGACGTAAACGTAATTATTTGATGAAATTTGATGAATCTTGAAGCTTCTAGCCGTAAAAAAGGGGTCAATATGACAGTTTATATGAAGTATATAATATATATACCACCGATCTCTATGATTTTTTCAGACAACAATATATGCTATATACGAAAGCATTTTGTGAAATTTGAAGCTTCTAACTGTTAAAACGGGGCAGAAATTGCGCAAAGTTTCTTATCTGAACAATCGGTTGTATGAGATATATACTATGTATATCACCGATCTCAATGATTTTTTCAGACATCAATATATGCTATACACGTAAGCAGTTGGTGAAATTTGAAGCTTCTAGCTGTTAAAATGGGGTAGAAATTGCGAAAAGTTTCTTATCTGAACAATCGGTTGTATGAGATATATACTATATATAGAACCGATCTCTATGATTTTTTCAGACAACAATATATGCTATATACGTAAGCAATCAGTGAAATTTGAAGCTTATAGCTGTTAAAATGGGGTAGAAATTGTGAAAAGTTTTTTTTTTTTTTTTTTTTAATTGCGAAAAGTTTCTTATCTGAAAAATCGGTTGTATGAGATATATACTATATATACAACCGATCTTAATGATTTTTTCAGACAACAATATATGCTATATAAGTAAATATTCGGTGAAATTTGAAGCTTCTAGCTGTTAAAATGGGGCTAAAATTTGCGAAAATATATATATATATACTATATATATATACTATATATACCACCATATATATACTATATATACCACCGATCTTTATGATTTTTTCAGACAACAATATATGCTATATAAGTAAGCATTCGCTGAAATTTGAAGCCTCTAGCTCTTAAAATAGGGCAGTAATTACGAAAAGTTCCTTATCTGAACAATCGGTTGTGGGGGATATATACTATATATATGACCGATCTCATAAATTTTTTCAGGCAACAATATGTTCAATATACGAAAGTATATGGTGAAGTTTGAAGCTTCAATCTGTTAAATTGGGTAAGATATTACAAAAATCCTCTTTTTCTGAAAAATCGGTTGTATGGAGGATATATGCTATAGTGGTCCGATCCGGTCGGTTCCGACAAATGTCTAATCGGACACCCAAATACACCTGCTCACCAAATTTTATCAAGATATCTCAAAAATTGAGGGACTAGTTTGCATACAAACAGACAGACGGACGGACGGACAGACGGACATGGCTAAAACAACTCAGCTCTTCAACCTGATTATTTCGGTATACTTAATGGTGGGTCTATCTATTTTCCTTTAAGGACTTACAATTTTCGGTTTCGTGACGAAATTAATATACCATTTCATTTTCATGAAAGGTATAAAAATAGGTAGGTAATCTGTGTGAGGATGCAAAGCTTCACGTTTTTTGTGGTCTGCATGTAAAAACTATGGCTACGAATCACGTATTTCAAAAATATATGACGTAAACGTAATTATTTGATGAAATTTGATGAATCTTGAAGCTTCTAGCCGTAAAAAAGGGGTCAATATGACAGTTTATATGAAGTATATAATATATATACCACCGATCTCTATGATTTTTTCAGACAACAATATATGCTATATACGAAAGCATTTTGTGAAATTTGAAGCTTCTAACTGTTAAAACGGGGCAGAAATTGCGCAAAGTTTCTTATCTGAACAATCGGTTGTATGAGATATATACTATGTATATCACCGATCTCAATGATTTTTTCAGACATCAATATATGCTATACACGTAAGCAGTTGGTGAAATTTGAAGCTTCTAGCTGTTAAAATGGGGTAGAAATTGCGAAAAGTTTCTTATCTGAACAATCGGTTGTATGAGATATATACTATATATAGAACCGATCTCTATGATTTTTTCAGACAACAATATATGCTATATACGTAAGCAATCAGTGAAATTTGAAGCTTATAGCTGTTAAAATGGGGTAGAAATTGTGAAAAGTTTTTTTTTTTTTTTTTTTAATTGCGAAAAGTTTCTTATCTGAAAAATCGGTTGTATGAGATATATACTATATATACAACCGATCTCTATGATTTTTTCAGACAACAATATATGCTATATAAGTAAATATTCGGTGAAATTTGAAGCTTCTAGCTGTTAAAATGGGGCTAAAATTTGCGAAAATATATATATATATACTATATATACCACCATATATATACTATATATACCACCGATCTTTATGATTTTTTCAGACAACAATACATGCTATATAAGTAAGCATTCGCTGAAATTTGAAGCCTCTAGCTCTTAAAATAGGGCAGTAATTACGAAAAGTTCCTTATCTGAACAATCGGTTGTGGGGGATATATACTATATATACGACCGATCTCATAAATTTTTTCAGGCAACAATATGTTCAATATACGAAAGTATATGATGAAGTTTGAAGCTTCAATCTGTTAAATTGGGTAAGATATTACAAAAATCCTCTTTTTCTGAAAAATCGGTTGTATGGAGGATATATGCTATAGTGGTCCGATCCGGTCGGTTCCGACAAATGTCTAATCGGACACCCAAATACACCTGCTCACCAAATTTTATCATGATATCTCAAAAATTGAGGGACTAGTTTGCATACAAACAGACAGACGGACAGACGGACAGACGGACAGACGGACATGGCTAAAACAACTCAGCTCTTCAACCTGATTATTTCGGTATACTTAATGGTGGGTCTATCTATTTTCCTTTAAGGACTTACAATTTTCGGTTTCGTGACGAAATTAATATACCATTTCATTTTCATGAAAGGTATAAAAATAGGTAGGTAATCTGTGTGAGGATGCAAAGCTTCACGTTTTTTGTGGCCTGCATGTAAAAACTATGGCTACGAATCACGTATTTCAAAAATATATGACGTAAACGTAATTATTTGATGAAATTTGATGAATCTTGAAGCTTCTAGCCGTAAAAAAGGGGTCAATATGACAGTTTATATGAAGTATATAATATATATACCACCGATCTCTATGATTTTTTCAGACAACAATATATGCTATATACGAAAGCATTTTGTGAAATTTGAAGCTTCTAACTGTTAAAACGGGGCAGAAATTGCGCAAAGTTTCTTATCTGAACAATCGGTTGTATGAGATATATACTATGTATATCACCGATCTCAATGATTTTTTCAGACATCAATATATGCTATACACGTAAGCAGTTGGTGAAATTTGAAGCTTCTAGCTGTTAAAATGGGGTAGAAATTGCGAAAAGTTTCTTATCTGAACAATCGGTTGTATGAGATATATACTATATATAGAACCGATCTCTATGATTTTTTCAGACAACAATATATGCTATATACGTAAGCAATCAGTAAAATTTGAAGCTTATAGCTGTTAAAATGGGGTAGAAATTGTGAAAAGTTTTTTTTTTTTTTTTTTTTTAATTGCGAAAAGTTTCTTATCTGAAAAATCGGTTGTATGAGTTATATACTATATATACAACCGATCTCTATGATTTTTTCAGACAACAATATATGCTATATAAGTAAATATTCGGTGAAATTTGAAGCTTCTAGCTGTTAAAATGGGGCTAAAATTTGCAAAAATATATATATATATACTATATATATATACTATATATACCACCATATATATACTATATATACCACCGATCTTTATGATTTTTTCAGACAACAATATATGCTATATAAGTAAGCATTCGCTGAAATTTGAAGCCTCTAGCTCTTAAAATAGGGCAGTAATTACGAAAAGTTCCTTATCTGAACAATCGGTTGTGGGGGATATATACTATATATACGACCGATCTCATAAATTTTTTCAGGCAACAATATGTTCAATATACGAAAGTATATGGTGAAGTTTGAAGCTTCAATCTGTTAAATTGGGTAAGATATTACAAAAATCCTCTTTTTCTGAAAAATCGGTTGTATGGAGGATATATGCTATAGTGGTCCGATCCGGTCGGTTCCGACAAATGTCTAATCGGACACCCAAATACACCTGCTCACCAAATTTTATAAAGATATCTCAAAAATTGAGGGACTAGTTTGCATACAAACAGACAGACGGACAGACGGACAGACGGACAGACGGACAGACGGACATGGCTAAAACAACTCAGCTCTTCAACCTGATTATTTCGGTATACTTAATGGTGGGTCTATCTATTTTCCTTTAAGGACTTACAATTTTCGGTTTCGTGACGAAATTAATATACCATTTCATTTTCATGAAAGGTATAAAAATAGGTAGGTAATCTGTGTGAGGATGCAAAGCTTCACGTTTTTTGTGGCCTGCATGTAAAAACTATGGCTACGAATCACGTATTTCAAAAATATATGACGTAAACGTAATTATTTGATGAAATTTGATGAATCTTGAAGCTTCTAGCCGTAAAAAAGGGGTCAATATGACAGTTTATATGAAGTATATAATATATATACCACCGATCTCTATGATTTTTTCAGACAACAATATATGCTATATACGAAAGCATTTTGTGAAATTTGAAGCTTCTAACTGTTAAAACGGGGCAGAAATTGCGCAAAGTTTCTTATCTGAACAATCGGTTGTATGAGATATATACTATGTATATCACCGATCTCAATGATTTTTTCAGACATCAATATATGCTATACACGTAAGCAGTTGGTGAAATTTGAAGCTTCTAGCTGTTAAAATGGGGTAGAAATTGCGAAAAGTTTCTTATCTGAACAATCGGTTGTATGAGATATATACTATATATAGAACCGATCTCTATGATTTTTTCAGACAACAATATATGCTATATACGTAAGCAATCAGTAAAATTTGAAGCTTATAGCTGTTAAAATGGGGTAGAAATTGTGAAAAGTTTTTTTTTTTTTTTTTTTTTAATTGCGAAAAGTTTCTTATCTGAAAAATCGGTTGTATGAGTTATATACTATATATACAACCGATCTCTATGATTTTTTCAGACAACAATATATGCTATATAAGTAAATATTCGGTGAAATTTGAAGCTTCTAGCTGTTAAAATGGGGCTAAAATTTGCAAAAATATATATATATATACTATATATATATACTATATATACCACCATATATATACTATATATACCACCGATCTTTATGATTTTTTCAGACAACAATATATGCTATATAAGTAAGCATTCGCTGAAATTTGAAGCCTCTAGCTCTTAAAATAGGGCAGTAATTACGAAAAGTTCCTTATCTGAACAATCGGTTGTGGGGGATATATACTATATATACGACCGATCTCATAAATTTTTTCAGGCAACAATATGTTCAATATACGAAAGTATATGGTGAAGTTTGAAGCTTCAATCTGTTAAATTGGGTAAGATATTACAAAAATCCTCTTTTTCTGAAAAATCGGTTGTATGGAGGATATATGCTATAGTGGTCCGATCCGGTCGGTTCCGACAAATGTCTAATCGGACACCCAAATACACCTGCTCACCAAATTTTATAAAGATATCTCAAAAATTGAGGGACTAGTTTGCATACAAACAGACAGACGGACAGACGGACAGACGGACAGACGGACAGACGGACATGGCTAAAACAACTCAGCTCTTCAACCTGATTATTTCGGTATACTTAATGGTGGGTCTATCTATTTTCCTTTAAGGACTTACAATTTTCGGTTTCGTGACGAAATTAATATACCATTTCATTTTCATGAAAGGTATAAAAATAGGTAGGTAATCTGTGTGAGGATGCAAAGCTTCACGTTTTTTGTGGTCTGCATGTAAAAACTATGGCTACGAATCACGTATTTCAAAAATATATGACGTAAACGTAATTATTTGATGAAATTTGATGAATCTTGAAGCTTCTAGCCGTAAAAAAGGGGTCAATATGACAGTTTATATGAAGTATATAATATATATACCACCGATCTCTATGATTTTTTCAGACAACAATATATGCTATATACGAAAGCATTTTCTGAAATTTGAAGCTTCTAACTGTTAAAACGGGGCAGAAATTGCGCAAAGTTTCTTATCTGAACAATCGGTTGTATGAGATATATACTATGTATATCACCGATCTCAATGATTTTTTCAGACATCAATATATGCTATACACGTAAGCAGTTGGTGAAATTTGAAGCTTCTAGCTGTTAAAATGGGGTAGAAATTGCGAAAAGTTTCTTATCTGAACAATCGGTTGTATGAGATATATACTATATATAGAACCGATCTCTATGATTTTTTCAGACAACAATATATGCTATATACGTAAGCAATCAGTAAAATTTGAAGCTTATAGCTGTTAAAATGGGGTAGAAATTGTGAAAAGTTTTTTTTTTTTTTTTTTTTTAATTGCGAAAAGTTTCTTATCTGAAAAATCGGTTGTATGAGATATATACTATATATACAACCGATCTCTATGATTTTTTCAGACAACAATATATGCTATATAAGTAAATATTCGGTGAAATTTGAAGCTTCTAGCTGTTAAAATGGGGCTAAAATTTGCAAAAATATATATATATATACTATATATATATACTATATATACCACCATATATATACTATATATACCACCGATCTTTATGATTTTTTCAGACAACAATATATGCTATATAAGTAAGCATTCGCTGAAATTTGAAGCCTCTAGCTCTTAAAATAGGGCAGTAATTACGAAAAGTTCCTTATCTGAACAATCGGTTGTGGGGGATATATACTATATATACGACCGATCTCATAAATTTTTTCAGGCAACAATATGTTCAATATACGAAAGTATATGGTGAAGTTTGAAGCTTCAATCTGTTAAATTGGGTAAGATATTACAAAAATCCTCTTTTTCTGAAAAATCGGTTGTATGGAGGATATATGCTATAGTGGTCCGATCCGGTCGGTTCCGACAAATGTCTAATCGGACACCCAAATACACCTGCTCACCAAATTTTATAAAGATATCTCAAAAATTGAGGGACTAGTTTGCATACAAACAGACAGACGGACAGACGGACAGACGGACATGGCTAAAACAACTCAGCTCTTCAACCTGATTATTTCGGTATACTTAATGGTGGGTCTATCTATTTTCCTTTAAGGACTTACAATTTTCGGTTTCGTGACGAAATTAATATACCATTTCATTTTCATGAAAGGTATAAAAATAGGTAGGTAATCTGTGTGAGGATGCAAAGCTTCACGTTTTTTGTGGTCTGCATGTAAAAACTATGGCTACGAATCACGTATTTCAAAAATATATGACGTAAACGTAATTATTTGATGAAATTTGATGAATCTTGAAGCTTCTAGCCGTAAAAAAGGGGTCAATATGACAGTTTATATGAAGTATATAATATATATACCACCGATCTCTATGATTTTTTCAGACAACAATATATGCTATATACGAAAGCATTTTCTGAAATTTGAAGCTTCTAACTGTTAAAACGGGGCAGAAATTGCGCAAAGTTTCTTATCTGAACAATCGGTTGTATGAGATATATACTATGTATATCACCGATCTCAATGATTTTTTCAGACATCAATATATGCTATACACGTAAGCAGTTGGTGAAATTTGAAGCTTCTAGCTGTTAAAATGGGGTAGAAATTGCGAAAAGTTTCTTATCTGAACAATCGGTTGTATGAGATATATACTATATATAGAACCGATCTCTATGATTTTTTCAGACAACAATATATGCTATATACGTAAGCAATCAGTGAAATTTGAAGCTTATAGCTGTTAAAATGGGGTAGAAATTGTGAAAAGTTTTTTTTTTTTTTTTTTTTTAATTGCGAAAAGTTTCTTATCTGAAAAATCGGTTGTATGAGATATATACTATATATACAACCGATCTCTATGATTTTTTCAGACAACAATATATGCTATATAAGTAAATATTCGGTGAAATTTGAAGCTTCTAGCTGTTAAAATGGGGCTAAAATTTGCGAAAATATATATATATATACTATATATATATACTATATATACCACCATATATATACTATATATACCACCGATCTTTATGATTTTTTCAGACAACAATATATGCTATATAAGTAAGCATTCGCTGATATTTGAAGCCTCTAGCTCTTAAAATAGGGCAGTAATTACGAAAAGTTCCTTATCTGAACAATCGGTTGTGGGGGATATATACTATATATACGACCGATCTCATAAATTTTTTCAGGCAACAATATGTTCAATATACGAAAGTATATGGTGAAGTTTGAAGCTTCAATCTGTTAAATTGGGTAAGATATTACAAAAATCCTCTTTTTCTGAAAAATCGGTTGTATGGAGGATATATGCTATAGTGGTCCGATCCGGTCGGTTCCGACAAATGTCTAATCGGACACCCAAATACACCTGCTCACCAAATTTTATCAAGATATCTCAAAAATTGAGGGACTAGTTTGCATACAAACAGACAGACGGACAGACGGACAGACGGACAGACGGACATGGCTAAAACAACTCAGCTCTTCAACCTGATTATTTCGGTATACTTAATGGTGGGCCTATCTATTTTCCTTTAAGGACTTACAATTTTCGGTTTCGTGACGAAATTAATATACCATTTCATTTTCATGAAAGGTATAAATAGGTAGGTAATCTGTGTGAGGATGCAAAGCTTCACGTTTTTTGTGGTCTGCATGTAAAAACTATGGCTACGAATCACGTATTTCAAAAATATATGACGTAAACGTAATTATTTGATGAAATTTGATGAATCTTGAAGCGTCTAGCCGTAAAAAAGGGGTCAATATGACAGTTTATATGAAGTATATAATATATATACCACCGATCTCTATGAGTTTTTCAGACAACAATATATGCTATATACGAAAGCATTTTGTGAAATTTGAAGCTTCTAACTGTTAAAACGGGGCAGAAATTGCGCAAAGTTTCTTATCTGAACAATCGGTTGTATGAGATATATACTATGTATATCACCGATCTCAATGATTTTTTCAGACATCAATATATGCTATACACGTAAGCAGTTGGTGAAATTTGAAGCTTCTAGCTGTTAAAATGGGGTAGAAATTGCGAAAAGTTTCTTATCTGAACAATCGGTTGTATGAGATATATACTATATATAGAACCGATCTCTATGATTTTTTCAGACAACAATATATGCTATATACGTAAGCAATCAGTGAAGTTTGAAGCTTATAGCTGTTAAAATGGGGTAGAAATTGTGAAAAGTTTTTTTTTTTTTTTTTTTAATTGCGAAAAGTTTCTTATCTGAAAAATCGGTTGTATGAGATATATACTATATATACAACCGATCTCTATGATTTTTTCAGACAACAATATATGCTATATAAGTAAATATTCGGTGAAATTTGAAGCTTCTAGCTGTTAAAATTGGGCTAAAATTTGCGAAAATATATATATATATACTATATATATATACTATATATACCACCATATATATACTATATATACCACCGATCTTTATGATTTTTTCAGACAACAATATATGCTATATAAGTAAGCATTCGCTGAAATTTGAAGCCTCTAGCTCTTAAAATAGGGCAGTAATTACGAAAAGTTCCTTATCTGAACAATCGGTTGTGGGGGATATATACTATATATACGACCGATCTCATAAATTTTTTCAGGCAACAATATGTTCAATATACGAAAGTATATGGTGAAGTTTGAAGCTTCAATCTGTTAAATTGGGTAAGATATTACAAAAATCCTCTTTTTCTGAAAAATCGGTTGTATGGAGGATATATGCTATAGTGGTCCGATCCGGTCGGTTCCGACAAATGTCTAATCGGACACCCAAATACACCTGCTCACCAAATTTTATCAAGATATCTCAAAAATTGAGGGACTAGTTTGCATACAAACAGACAGACGGACAGACGGACAGACGGACAGACGGACATGGCTAAAACAACTCAGCTCTTCAACCTGATTATTTCGGTATACTTAATGGTGGGTCTATCTATTTTCCTTTAAGGACTTACAATTTTCGGTTTCGTGACGAAATTAATATACCATTTCATTTTCATGAAAGGTATAAAAATAGGTAGGTAATCTGTGTGAGGATGCAAAGCTTCACGTTTTTTGTGGTCTGCATGTAAAAACTATGGCTACGAATCACGTATTTCAAAAATATATGACGTAAACGTAATTATTTGATGAAATTTGATGAATCTTGAAGCGTCTAGCCGTAAAAAAGGGGTCAATATGACAGTTTATATGAAGTAGATAATATATATACCACCGATCTCTATGAGTTTTTCAGACAAAAATATATGCTATATACGAAAGCATTTTGTGAAATTTGAAGCTTCTAACTGTTAAAACGGGGCAGAAATTGCGCAAAGTTTCTTATCTGAACAATCGGTTGTATGAGATATATACTATGTATATCACCGATCTCAATGATTTTTTCAGACATCAATATATGCTATACACGTAAGCAGTTGGTGAAATTTGAAGCTTCTAGCTGTTAAAATGGGGTAGAAATTGCGAAAAGTTTCTTATCTGAACAATCGGTTGTATGAGATATATACTATATATAGAACCGATCTCTATGATTTTTTCAGACAACAATATATGCTATATACGTAAGCAATCAGTGAAATTTGAAGCTTATAGCTGTTAAAATGGGGTAGAAATTGTGAAAAGTTTTTTTTTTTTTTTTTTTTAATTGCGAAAAGTTTCTTATCTGAAAAATCGGTTGTATGAGATATATACTATATATACAACCGATCTCTATGATTTTTTCAGACAACAATATATGCTATATAAGTAAATATTCGGTGAAATTTGAAGCTTCTAGCTGTTAAAATGGGGCTAAAATTTGCGAAAATATATATATATATACTATATATATATATACTATATATACCACCATATATATACTATATATACCACCGATCTTTATGATTTTTTCAGACAACAATATATGCTATATAAGTAAGCATTCGCTGAAATTTGAAGCCTCTAGCTCTTAAAATAGGGCAGTAATTACGAAAAGTTCCTTATCTGAACAATCGGTTGTGGGGGATATATACTATATATACGACCGATCTCATAAATTTTTTCAGGCAACAATATGTTTAATATACGAAAGTATATGATGAAGTTTGAAGCTTCAATCTGTTAAACTGGGTAAGATATTACAAAAATCCTCTTTTTCTGAAAAATCGGTTGTATGGAGGATATATGCTATAGTGGTCCGATCCGGTCGGTTCCGACAAATGTCTAATCGGACACCCAAATACACCTGCTCACCAAATTTTATCATGATATCTCAAAAATTGAGGGACTAGTTTGCATACAAACAGACAGACGGACAGACGGACAGACGGACATGGCTAAAACAACTCAGCTCTTCAACCTGATTATTTCGGTATACTTAATGGTGGGTCTATCTATTTTCCTTTAAGGACTTACAATTTTCGGTTTCGTGACGAAATTAATATACCATTCCATTTTCATGAAAGGTATAAAAATAGGTAGGTAATCTGTGTGAGGATGCAAAGCTTCACGTTTTTTGTGGCCTGCATGTAAAAACTATGGCTACGAATCACGTATTTCAAAAATATATGACGTAAACGTAATTATTTGATGAAATTTGATGAATCTTGAAGCTTCTAGCCGTAAAAAAGGGGTCAATATGACAGTTTATATGAAGTATATAATATATATACCACCGATCTCTATGATTTTTTCAGACAACAATATATGCTATATACGAAAGCATTTTGTGAAATTTGAAGCTTCTAACTGTTAAAACGGGGCAGAAATTGCGCAAAGTTTCTTATCTGAACAATCGGTTGTATGAGATATATACTATGTATATCACCGATCTCAATGATTTTTTCAGACATCAATATATGCTATACACGTAAGCAGTTGGTGAAATTTGAAGCTTCTAGCTGTTAAAATGGGGTAGAAATTGCGAAAAGTTTCTTATCTGAACAATCGGTTGTATGAGATATATACTATATATAGAACCGATCTCTATGATTTTTTCAGACAACAATATATGCTATATACGTAAGCAATCAGTAAAATTTGAAGCTTATAGCTGTTAAAATGGGGTAGAAATTGTGAAAAGTTTTTTTTTTTTTTTTTTTTAATTGCGAAAAGTTTCTTATCTGAAAAATCGGTTGTATGAGATATATACTATATATACAACCGATCTCTATGATTTTTACAGACAACAATATATGCTATATAAGTAAATATTCGGTGAAATTTGAAGCTTCTAGCTGTTAAAATGGGGCTAAAATTTGCAAAAATATATATATATATATACTATATATACCACCATATATATACTATATATACCACCGATCTTTATGATTTTTTCAGACAACAATATATGCTATATAAGTAAGCATTCGCTGAAATTTGAAGCCTCTAGCTCTTAAAATAGGGCAGTAATTACGAAAAGTTCCTTATCTGAACAATCGGTTGTGGGGGATATATACTATATATACGACCGATCTCATAAATTTTTTCAGGCAACAATATGTTCAATATACGAAAGTATATGGTGAAGTTTGAAGCTTCAATCTGTTAAATTGGGTAAGATATTACAAAAATCCTCTTTTTCTGAAAAATCGGTTGTATGGAGGATATATGCTATAGTGGTCCGATCCGGTCGGTTCCGACAAATGTCTAATCGGACAGCCAAATACACCTGCTCACCAAATTTTATAAAGATATCTCAAAAATTGAGGGACTAGTTTGCATACAAACAGACAGACGGACAGACGGACAGACGGACATGGCTAAAACAACTCAGCTCTTCAACCTGATTATTTCGGTATACTTAATGGTGGGTCTATCTATTTTCCTTTAAGGACTTACAATTTTCGGTTTCGTGACGAAATTAATATACCATTTCATTTTCATGAAAGGTATAAAAATAGGTAGGTAATCTGTGTGAGGATGCAAAGCTTCACGTTTTTTGTGGTCTGCATGTAAAAACTATGGCTACGAATCACGTATTTCAAAAATATATGACGTAAACGTAATTATTTGATGAAATTTGATGAATCTTGAAGCTTCTAGCCGTAAAAAAGGGGTCAATATGACAGTTTATATGAAGTATATAATATATATACCACCGATCTCTATGATTTTTTCAGACAACAATATATGCTATATACGAAAGCATTTTCTGAAATTTGAAGCTTCTAACTGTTAAAACGGGGCAGAAATTGCGCAAAGTTTCTTATCTGAACAATCGGTTGTATGAGATATATACTATGTATATCACCGATCTCAATGATTTTTTCAGACATCAATATATGCTATACACGTAAGCAGTTGGTGAAATTTGAAGCTTCTAGCTGTTAAAATGGGGTAGAAATTGCGAAAAGTTTCTTATCTGAACAATCGGTTGTATGAGATATATACTATATATAGAACCGATCTCTATGATTTTTTCAGACAACAATATATGCTATATACGTAAGCAATCAGTGAAATTTGAAGCTTATAGCTGTTAAAATGGGGTAGAAATTGTGAAAAGTTTTTTTTTTTTTTTTTTTTTAATTGCGAAAAGTTTCTTATCTGAAAAATCGGTTGTATGAGATATATACTATATATACAACCGATCTCTATGATTTTTTCAGACAACAATATATGCTATATAAGTAAATATTCGGTGAAATTTGAAGCTTCTAGCTGTTAAAATGGGGCTAAAATTTGCGAAAATATATATATATATACTATATATATATACTATATATACCACCATATATATACTATATATACCACCGATCTTTATGATTTTTTCAGACAACAATATATGCTATATAAGTAAGCATTCGCTGAAATTTGAAGCCTCTAGCTCTTAAAATAGGGCAGTAATTACGAAAAGTTCCTTATCT